>NW_005353666.1:451906-477166 GCF_000412655.1 Myotis brandtii | reverse complement strand
CTTGGCAACTACTAATCTGTGTGTCTCTAAACGTGCCTGTTCTGGACATCTTATAGGTCTGTTACAGTCGTACTGTACCTGGCTTCTCGCTTCTCCTGTTTCTAAGGTTCACCGTTTTGTAACTCGCATCAGCTCTTCATCTCTCTGTTGGACTGATGGTTAAAAATACCTTTCAAGACTGCATTTTCCCTGAGCTGCTCCGACTCATGGAGCCGGGGAGGTGCTTCCAAAGGAACCTTCGCTACTGTCATCAGGAAGAGGCAGGCGCAGGGTGGGAAGCTAATCTCTGCGGAGCTGAGCTGTTGGAGGTGCAGGTGCCTGAAGGGACGTGTGGACGTGGGGTGAGGAGACGCTGATTTACTTCTGCTCCATCCCACGATGGGAAGAGCAAAGGCCATTCCCTGGGGAAACCAGCCCTGCTCACACGTAATAAGGCACGAACTCCGGCCACAGCACGTGTGGAAGCGGACACGGGTCATGTTCATGGAGCACGTGCCTGGAGCCAAATTGCATATTAGGTTCCAGCCTGTGCTGGGCATTAGATTACAGTTTCATGGGGTGGTATGGGGTGGGGGAAGCTATGCAGACAGCGATGGGAGGGAAAGACGGCCAGTGGAGAGGGGTAAGTTGAGGCCATGGGTGTCTGCTTCTTTCTCCCCGGCCTGTGATTCCTCGTCCCATTTGGGTCTTCTCCTTGCCCTCAACACAGAGAGGCCTAAGCTCCACCTCCAAATGGGTTAATGCATTCTCCAGGCCTCTCTCCCTCGGACTAAATATAGAAAGGCAGGCAGAGGAGAGGCGCTGAGGCCCAGCGAGGGTTGGTTCCATGCCGAAGTCCCTCTCGAGTCTGGATGAGTTCCTGTCGCTCTCTGACCCTCAGATTCCTCGTTTATGAAATAATAGAAAAATGTAGAACTTTCCGATTTGTTAAAGTGATTGATTAATATGGTAAATTCCTTGTCAGGGCCCTGCTCGCTGGAGACCCGTCACGATGCCGCTGGGCCGAGTCCCCAGACGCGTTCCTGGGAGAGAAAGTCAGTTTGAGCAAAGGGGTGTTTTCAGAACTTACCTGCAGCGTCTGCAAGAAGTTTACGCACATGTGGTTTCTGTCTCACTTGGACGGACCGTAAATCGTCACTCATTCCCTTCCTGGCACGGCAGCTGCTGATGGGAACCCCAGCTGTCTCTGTGGCTTTGCGTGGCGTGGTCCCGTCTGCTCCCGTCCGAGGCCACGCCCCAAACCAGCCACAGCGCCCCTTGGCAGCGGCTCACTCTGAGTGGGGCCTGTGGCTGGAAAGTTATTTGAAAGTGAAGAGTGGATATTTTCCTTCCTTAGTAAAAGCCGTCCTGCTCCTCAGAGT
Source organism: Myotis brandtii (assembly GCF_000412655.1). NCBI lineage: Eukaryota > Metazoa > Chordata > Mammalia > Chiroptera > Vespertilionidae > Myotis > Myotis brandtii. The sequence goes on along the minus strand of NW_005353666.1, from coordinate 475,805 downwards.
GGGAGGGAGGCTCCCCTGGAGGCCAGGGCACACAAGGGTGCACGGTGGACTCAGTGCGGGGCTGAGGAGGGGCGCACAGTGGGACTCACAGCAGGGTGCACGGGCCTCTCTGTGGCTGTGGCCTGTGGGGGGCGTGGGGTGTGGCTGTTTAAAGGAAATGTCCGCTCCCAGACTTCAGGCCGGCCAGGCCTCTGGCCGCAGGGCTGTCTTGGCCACAGGGGGTGAATTCCGTGTGTGTCCTTCCCCCTTCCCTTCGTCAGCACCTTCTCCTTTGGTGACGAGTCTGTTTCTGTCTTCTGCTTGTTTTGTTTTGTTTTTTAAATATATTTTATTGATTTTTTACAGAGAGGAAGGGAGAGAGATAGAGAGTTAGAAACATCGATGAGAGAGAAACATCGATCAGCTGCCTCCTGCACATCTCCTACTGGGGATGTACCCGCAACCCAGGTACATGCCCTTGACCGGAATCGAACCTGGGACCCTTCAGTCCGCAGGCCGACGCTCTATCCACCGAGCCAAACCGGTTTCGGCTTCTGCTTGTTTTTTAATTGGTTGGTTGGTTTCTTGTCTTTGAGTTGGGGGAGTCCCTATGTATAAGGGCCCCTCTTTTCTTGGTGGACCTGTTAGCGTTTGTGTCCGTCATAGAATGAGGGTGAGAGCGCTCTGGGGAGAGGGCCGCCTGCGCCCTTGACGGGCATGCCCTGCGGGGCCTCGCTGTGGCCAGGAGCTCGGCGGGTTGGAAGGTCTCTGGACGCTCCCCTCGCCTGGGGATGAGAGGAGAAGGGGGCGGGGAATGAAGAGCTGGGTGGCCCGGGTGGAGAGATCTGGGGGCACACCCAGCAGCGTTTGGGGGCAGCCACCTGACAGCGACCGGTGCAGAGAGGAGTGTCATTCCCCAGCTGTTCACGATGAGCACGTGCTCTGCTCACTGACCGCAGCCCCTCGGGGAGCACAGGCCGGTGGTTCCCTAACACAGCTCCTCCGCCCTCTACACTGTCATTCTGAGCGAGGCCCAGGCCCAGACCCTCGTTCTAACCTCCTGCCCCCGACAGCAAAGGCAAGTCCTACACACAGTTCCCCCTTTGTCTGGTTTTAGGGAGTCTTCCGGGCCTCTCCCCACCTGCGTTTGTCCCTCGTGAGTGAGCTCTGGGTTTCCACACCCACAGGGTTTGTCAGCAGCTCATTTCTCAGAAATCCACCAATAAGAGCAGAAAGAAACTGTCCGTGGAATCAGGGTGGATGGGGATTGAGGGAGCAAATTAAAATGACAGACGGAGGCGTGCAGGGCCCGGACGGCAGGGTGGCTCCTCCCTGCAGGTCATCCTGGGACCACGGTCTCATGGTCTCCCCGATTCCGCCCTCAGAAGGTCCCCTTTCTGCTGCTGTGACCCCGCTGTCCTGTGTCCCCAGCAACCCCTGGGTTTTCCGTCTCCGTGAGCCCCACCTGCTGGACCCAGCTCCGTTTGGTTTAGAATCAGATCTCGCCTCTTCTTCCTGCCCTTTGCCCCTCCCCCATCTCTCTTGAACAGCCTCTAGGGCAGTGATGGCGAACCTATGGCACGCGTGTCAGAGGTGACACGCGAACTCATTTTTTTGGTTGATTTTTCTTTGTTAAATGGCATTTAAATATATAAAATACATATCAAAAATATAAATCTTTGTTTTACTATGGTTGTAAATATCAAAAAATTTCTATATGTGACACGGCACCAGAGTTAAGTTAGGGTTTTTCAAAATGCTGACCCGCCGAGCTCAAAAGGTTCGCCATCACTGCTCTAGGGCAAGCATATCAAACTCGTGGCCCACGGGCACATGCGGCCCACAGTGAATATTTTTGTGGCCCAACCAATATAAGGGTATGTAAGAAATGTTTTAATAAAAATTTCGTAACTTAATTTTTACAATATCCTGTTAAACACAACTAGAGGCCCGGTGCACGAAATTTGTGCATTTGAGTGGGGGAGTCCCTCAGCCCAGCCTGTGCCCTCTCGCAGTCCAGGAACCCTTGGCAGATGTCCAACTGACGGCTTAGGCCCACGGGGAGCAGGCCTAAGCGGTCAGTTGGACATTCTTAGCGCTGCCATGGAGGCAGGAGAGGCTCCCGCCACCGCTGCTGCGCTCACCAGCCGTGAGCCCTGCTTTTGGCTGAGCGCCGCTCCCCCTGTGGGAGCACACTGACCACCAGGGGGCAGCTCCTGCATTGAGTGTCTGCCCCCTGGTGGTCAGCGTGCGTCATAGCGACCAGTCATTCTGCCATTCAGTCAATTTGCATCTTAGCCTTTTATTATATAGGATTATTAATAACGAACTACAAAATTTGCTAATGACTGATGACTATAATCGTGTTGCATTCATTTCCCTTACACACCTTACACACAAGTGCACCATTTCTCTCCCCTGACACTAGCAGTGAATATTTTAGTAGCCAATTGCCAGTCATTAGTCTTGGACTGACTTGTTTGGTGTGCACAACAGGAAATATTTTGCTTTCAGAGAACAAGAAAAATAGGTTTATTTGCATTACACTTATTTGTACAGTTATTCAGTGTCTGGTAAGTTAATGTTCAAGAAAAAATATTAATTTTTTATTAAAATGTTCTATTAATGATTACTCATTTATTTTAGCCCTTTGTATTCAGCATGTCTCTATCGAAATAAACCTACATTTCTATGAAATTGAGGCTTTTGTATTTTTTGCGGCCACATACACTTAAACCTTGTTTATTTGGCCCGTGTTAGCCTTTGAGTTTGACACGCTTGCTCTAGGGCACCAGAGCCCTTCTCGGTCCAGCTCCTGACCACTCTCTCCCAGGGCTCTGCCCAGACGAGGAATCCAACCAGGACCTCCTGGTTCACAGGTGGACCACCCGGCAGGGCTGCCCGTTCTTTCCCAAAAGGACTTTCTGTTCCTCCCTCCCTCCCTCCTCTTCCTCTGGGCTGTGACTGTGTGAGTGGCAGGGCTCCACGAGATACCTGCTGTTCTGAGCTATACTTTAGGTGGTTCTATCGCGATCTCTCTCCTCATTTACTCCTCTTCCTCAGCATCTCCATTCTCTGGGGGCCTGTCCGATCTGTATTTCTTTAATTCAGATATTGTGATTTTGTGACTTAAAGTTTCCACCCGGTTCCTTTTTCTAACCTGCCTGTGCTCTCGGCCTCTGCTTTCTCATTCTTTCCTTCTCCCCCATAAACCCTCAACTTTATACATAACATGGTTGTTTTTAAAGCTCCGATTCCGGGCCCAGCAAACCACTGTGTTAATTTCTTTCCTTATTCGTGAGCCTCACATTATTTGCGTGTCTGGTGGTTTTTGGTGATACATGAAACTTGTTCGTGAAAAGGCATCGGAATATAAAATATTCTCGTGTTTTAATTTGGCTGATTTGTTTGTTTCCAGAGAATGTGAACTCTTTTCTGTGCTGGATAAAATGAGGAAGTGATTCATTTTACCGAAGTCCCGTAGAGCGAGGACCACACCACTGCTCTAGCAGGAGTGAGCGCCCCTCCACGCAGGCCGCTTCCGGTCTCCCATGTCAGCATGGGGCGCCAGGGGCAGGGGCAGCGCCTGCGTCAGACCTGTTGGACCCTGGAGGAGGCTGGCGTCAGCTGTAGTAGGAACGCCACTCTCAGGCTCCATGAAAATAAGCAAAACTGCAAATTCTGTTTTTTTAGACCATCTTTCACTGCCTTTTCTAGAAAGTTGGGGTTGGGCCAGGGGTAATATTCAGGATAAGCAACTATTGTTTTATCTGGGCTCTTCCCGACTGACCCGTCCCTGCCGCTCACAGCCTGGCTGCGCGCCTGTGACCTTGATGAGTCTGATGTCCTCCGAGGGGCCCTTCCTTCCGCCGCTGCCGCTGAGACCTGGCTCTCCCGAGGCCGCCGGCCGCCTGAGGAGCCCGTCTGCTAGGTCCGCCCAGCAGCGCCTCCCTGCTCCCGCCACTCAGGATATTCTCTTAATATTCTGCTACTTCCACTGTCACGTGTGATCAACTGATGATATTTTAAAATAACGATCAGGAATGCAAAAAGTACCCTAGCGTTGAATAGTTTATGTGGTGAAAGTGACCATTTATGGAGATGGCCAATTACTCCAGCCATCTGTTTTGTGTTTAACGTTCTGGAGCCTGAGCAAGGAGGAATGCGTTTGGAGTCTCGTGGTCTGTGTGTCTGTTCACCCCGGACACTGAGGTGGAGGCGATACCACGGAGCGTGCGTTGCTGTGAACTCAGACTCTGAGTAACGGGCGCAAACGCTGAGTGTCAGTGTTCACCAAACAGCCGTGGCGGAGCCTCCTGTGGTCGCCTGTGATGAGGCCGGGGTCACGGTCCCACGGTGAGTGGCCAGGTAGCCTCCCCTGTCCTTTCCCCGAGTCCTGGCTGACTCCTCCACAGAGAGTCTGTGACAGAGGAGGACGGGCCTGCGCAAATCCGTGTCCGTCATGTGCCCCCACCCGTGTTCGTGTACACAGGGATGTTTCCTCGCTGGTGTTCACTCCCCTGCCAGACTCGGTTCTGCCCACAGTAGCTCGCAGCCCATGAAGGTCGGGGGGGACCAGGTCAGTGACAGAAAGACGGCACTTTTGTCCAAAGCAGCATTTCCTTTGCGTCGTGAAACCAGGCTTCTCTCCCAGCGTCCGGGGCTCTGGCCCCGGCACATGACCGTCACATGTTGGCTGAGTTGGCGGGGTTTCTCTGAATGTGTCCAGCTGTGATGATTCGGTCATTTCCTTTTGAAAAAGCAGTTCACAGGGCTCGCTGAGCTGTTGCTTGGTTAGAATCCAGATGAGAATATTGGTGCTACAAGGAGTTATTATCATGGATAAGCTACGATAACGAATGTGATACAGATGTGTCAGGAAGCACCAGACATGGCTATTGAAACTACAACTCACTTTAAAGAATGAGGGCAGAGGTTAGTGCTTACAGCGCACGTGGAAAGGAGGGGGTGGAAATAGATCTCTCATCTGGGCATTTGTGAAGGAGGCAGTGACACACCGCACAGATTTCAAACACTTCTTAACAGGATGCTCTCTTGGCGCGCGCGCACGCGCACACACACACACACACCCCTCTAAATTAGATGGAAAGAGTCCTTTTCTAGTTAGTTGATTAAGAAGGCCATACAAAGAAACAAAGATCTATAAGACATTCAGAAACATTTCCAAACTTTTGGCCGGAAAAATGGCTACGTGCTGAAGATTTGAAATATTTGCAAAAGTTTGAGAACCAGTGACCCCTACAACGCACTATTTTCAGAACAGGGCTCTGAGGTCACCGGGGCTCCAGAGTGAGGCGTCAGCCTGCCTCCCAGTGGTTGCACCCCAACGCAAGATTGGGATCTGCAGTGAGAACCCACCCCAGGTCTCCCCGTGGCCTGGGCGTCCCACTGAGCTGTCCCTCGCCTGCCTCTGGCTGGCTTTCTCCTCTCCGATTCCTGTGTTGCGCTGTTCTTTATGCCGTGTAACTTGCTTTTGATTATTTCTACGTACAGTGTTGGTGATGCAGGGCCTCACTCTGTCCCCACAGCGAGGCTCTCATCATCACCACACCCCCTCCCCCCGACCCTGAGGGAAGTGCGAGTCCCCGCTCCAGGAGGGAAGTGATAGCACACAGCTGCTCCTCCTGGTGACGATGTCCCGGAGGAAAGCAGCCTGGCAGGACCCTGTGACCTGCACTGGTGGCGACCGTGATGCTGCCGCGTGTGTTTTCTGGAGCTGCTGTCGGGGAGATGGTGGTAAAATGCTCGGCGTCAAGGGAAGATGGAATTGTGAAGTTTGGGGACAAGATATGGAAGGAGGTTTGAAGGCAAAGACTCCCAGTACCTGGTGAGAGGCTATAGCTCCTCATAAACACTTTGATAGCACTGAGCTCGGATACAACGTGATAGAAATGGCCCTTTGCCTCTGGCGCTTCCTCTCAGAAGCCTGTGGCCCCGCCCAACCAGGCTAAAAACAACAAGTTCCGACAGGAGGCCATTCTACAAAACACAGGCCCCCTCGCACCCCCTCCCGCTCAGCTCTGGTTGCTGTCATCTGGACTCACACAGCCTCCAGGTCCCAGCCTTTCTCTCTGAGATCCACCCCCACCCACCGCCACCCACACTCCTTGGTCCTGAACCGCGATGGTTTCCCACCGATGGGTCCCTTGGTGCTCACCTGGGCGGCACTGCCCGGCCTCCCCGTGATCCGTCCCTGCTGTCCGAGCCGGGAAGTGACTCCTCCCGCCCTGTCTCCAAGCCTCACCACCTCAGAAAGGCAGCTGTGCTCTTGTTTCTGGCGCCTCCGTGTTGTTTATTGTCGTTCTACATGTTCACCTTCCCCACCGAGGCTGAGAGTGAGGCCCGCACCTGGGGGTTGCGTAGCCCACAGGGCCCGCCAGCCGCCCTCGCAGGCTGCTGCCTGTGAACGTAGTTGGTACTTGGTAGCTTTGTTCCCACCAACACTGTCCTAGGCAACTCGGATCATCAGGGAACAAACGCGCCGTCCCTGGCACCAGGTGTGGCAGGAAAAAGGCATTAAGAAAGGGTCACAAAGTTACGTAAATGACTACAAACCTTAAAATGCTTCCACGCAGGAAAAAACAGAAGAGAGTGTGACAAAGACACTTAGATCTCCAAAACTCACTCCAGTCACGTGCCCATGCACACGCCCTGACACGGGAGAGCGCGTCCTGTCGTCAGCACCTGGGGGAGGCTCCCCACTCCTCTCAGCGGCTGAGAGTTCACCCGGGGCCGAGCTGGTTGAACACAGACTTGAGTGGCCTTCAAAGTCCTCTGTGTGTCCAAGGTGCGACGGGCTCCTGAAAGGACGGATTGACAGCCGCAGAATCATGGGCTCCCGCCGCGGGACCCCCGGCCACAGGACCCCCGGCCACAGGACCCCCGCTGCGTCACCCCAGAGCTCCGCTGCCGTGACAGCATTGTCCTCAGTGCAGTGGGTTTTATGTTTCTGATCCTCGGCCCAGATCCTACTTGGAAAAACACCGCATCTTCTCCCTAAAGAGTGTGCCTCAACCCCAAACATACTGTTTAAAGATGAAACTCGTTCACACAAACGGAGCGGCCCAGGTACCAGGCGGTGCTCCGACAGGTCCGCTCGGCTCAGGTGGAAACCAGCCTGACCACTGCGTGCTCCATCCCTTGTCCTTCCGGTTTATCCTAATACCCACTGAGGGACGCTTTCTCTTCCCTCACCGCTGACTGCGAGGGGGTCTGCAGGGTGCGCTGCCCTCGGCACCCTGGCCCAGACGGTGCCGCGCCAGGGACGTGTCCTGCCGGGTCGTCCTCCCCTCTGCCCGGTCACACCCGGCACTGGTGCTGGTCCTGGGTCCTGGGTGGCCTTCGGCGTCCAACTCAGGTTCCTGTCCTTGCAAAGGGGAAGGACGGGGAATTCCTCAGAGCAAAAGGCATTTCAATGCTAGTCTCTAGTTTTCAGGTTGAACTCTTTTAAAGATCCTGTTTGGCCACTTTCCTATTATTTTCTTCCAAGTTCATAATGGAGGCAGCTTTCTGCTAAACCACACAATGCAGGCTGCGGTGCGTCTTCCGAAAGCAGGGCTGTCAGGGTAACAGCGTCAGCACACGGCACTGGAGACAGATCTGCCACCTACTCCTTCTGTGTTTTTAAATGTTTTATTATTCAGAGAGGAAGGGAGAAAGAGAGAAACATCCATGATGAGAGAGAATCCTGGATCGGCCGCCTCCTGCACGCACCCCACTGGGGACCAAGCCTGCAACCTGGGCGTGTGCCCTGACCGGGAATCGAACCCTGACCTCCTGGGTCATAGGTTGATGCTCAACCACTGAGCCACGCCGGCTGGGCCACTCCCATCTGTTTGTGGAGGAGACGCTGAGACCCTCTCTCTGCTTCTCGGGGGGCCACCAGCATGGAGACGCCTCTGCTGCATCTGCATCCACAGCAGGGGTTAGGTTTCTGCTTTCAAACTGGACGGAATCTCTTCAAAGACCAGGCAGGTTTCCCAGCACGTCCGTGCTGTGGGGAGACACGGGATCTGGTGAGCAAAGTCGGGGTCCCTGTCACTCACAACAGGGCGGGTGGGGCTCAGAGAGCCACGTCCCCGTCCCTCTTCTGAATGGGGTGCCCAACACCCCACTGTTAGAGCAACTTAGAAGGAAGGTAATGTTTCCCCGAATTTACTAGTAAAACCTAGGCTTACAAAAGTGTATGTCATGAGTTTATGCACTAGAGTTTATGCAATCTCTACTTCATGACACACGTGTGTTCTTTCTGAATTAGCACGAAGCAGATTAAACGGAAGGGGATCCGGATTGTCAGAGAGAAAGGAAAGCCCCGGGACCAGGCATGGCGCCGCCGCCTCTCCCCGAGGCGGGCGCTCTGTGGCGGCCACACACCCACCAGGTGGCACCCAGAGCTGCTGCCGTTCCGGGGCATCGTGAAGACCCTCCTGCGTGGGCCCCACCTCTGGTTCCCCGTCAGGTCAGGCATTTTGGCTGCGCCTCCTGCTCCCAGCAGCACCCAGGACGACGGGTCTGGCCCAGCACCCCGCCCCCCTCCCCAGCACAAGGCGTCTCAGTCTGAAAGGCTCTGGCGAGGGCCCTTGCAGTGTCCCTCCGTCGCTGGGTCTGCAGAGCAGCCGGGAGCCATCGCACTTGGTCAGCTCGCCCTCAGGCTCTGAGAAGGCTCTTTGTCAGCATCAGTTCCGACCAGAGCTCCTTGGAGCCCTTTCCTCTGAACCAAACCTCCCCGTTTTTCTTGAAATGAAAGGAAACTTGAAATCATTGCCTTGCGTTTGCTCTGCAGTTGGCTCTGCCTCTGACTAAATGAGAAACGGTTGCAAGTCAATAAACAGCGTGAGTCGATGGATTGAAGGGGGTCTGTATTTTACAATATTCCTGTTAGTTTCAAAATGATACTTGGCCATTGCTGCCTACTAAAAGGCATTTACATGAGTAACTGCGACTGTACGTCTCCAAAAACTTAAACTCCCTTTAAATTTAACAGTGAATTTCCAGCACGTGATTGTAGTCTTGTGTTATAGTCTTTCTCTGTGTGAAATGTAAACAGAATGAGCAGAAACTGCCGATGGAAGGAGCCAATAAGACTTCGCCGGTTCCTCTCCACTTGGAGTGTCGAGAGCAGGGCACGGGGCGCGTCCGTGGGGACAGGGTCTCGGCACATCCCTCTGGCAGCACCACACGGCTCATGGCGGGCCAGCCTGTCTTGCGGTTCCTGGGGACCCGGAGTCATAGGCACAGGACAGGCCAGAGGGGCTTCCCTGTTCCTTCCCGCAAAAACTATACGTGGACTCGGGATGGCCCTCGAGGCCCGACTTTCTCTTTCTCTTCTTCCTTGTGATGGCGCGGCGGGTGTGGACGGAGAGACGGGGGGCTGGCCAGGCAGCCTCACACAGACCGAGGCTGTCCCTGCTCTGTGCTAATCTCGGCAACGCTGGGCTCTTCCAGGCCCGTCCTTCCTGCTTGTGCCGCTGGGACACTCGTGGACCCTGAGGGAACGGGGGTGGCCCCAGGGCTCAGAGCTGAGGGTTGTCAGGCCTGCAGCAGGAAACCCAGGGCCCTCCGCTCAGCACTGGGGTCTGAGGCCCAACCCCATTCGAGCTAAAGGGGTGTTTTGATCATTTTTCCTCTTCCGGACACAGTGTGTTAAAGACAGGGACTGCTGTCACCCACACGTGTCTTCCAGGACACTATCTATTCCCGACTTCAGGGCCCGGGGACAGCTCTCGGCCTTGGGTCAGGACTTGTGTCTCCAGGCCTCCCTACCGATACCTCACGGAAGGAGGTTGAGAACTTACTGACCACCATGCAGAGGTTTGGGGTGAGGACGAGGGGAGCTCTGGGGAGCCCCATGATCCACCGGCAGGAGGGAGAGAGGAATGTGTCAGCCCAGTCGGATGGCCTGGGACGGGGAAGCAAGAGAGGAAGGAGGGCCGAGGACAGTGGCTCACGCAGAAAAGCAGAGCGCAGCATCCTTCCTCTGGTGAGGTCAGAGCCGCAGCAGCGTCCAGGCAGGCAGAGCCGAGTGCCCAGAGCGGGGCCAGCACATTGCAGTGAGAGTGAGAGCACCATCCTGTGAGAGCACCATCCCCGTGAGAGCACCATCCCCGTGAGAGCACCATCCCCTGTGAGAGCACCATCCCCGTGAGAGCACCATCCTTGTGAGAGCACCATCCCCTGTGAGAGCATCATCCCTGTGAGAGCATCATCCCTGTGAGAGCACCATCCCTGTGAGAGCACCCTCCCTGTGAGAGCACCATCCCTGTGAGAGCACCCTCCCTGTGAGAGCACCATCCCTGTGAGAGCACCCTCCCTGTGAGAGCACCATCCCTGTGAGAGCACCCTCCCTGTGAGAGCACCATCCCTGTGAGAGCACCCTCCCTGTGAGAGCACCATCCCTGTGAGAGCACCCTCCCTGTGAGAGCACCATCCCTGTGAGAGCACCCTCCCTGTGAGAGCACCATCCCTGTGAGAGCACCCTCCCTGTGAGAGCACCATCCCTGTGAGAGCACCCTCCCTGTGAGAGCACCATCCCTGTGAGAGCACCCTCCCTGTGAGAGCACCATCCCTGTGAGAGCACCCTCCCTGTGAGAGCACCATCCCTGTGAGAGCACCCTCCCTGTGAGAGCACCATCCCTGTGAGAGCACCCTCCCTGTGAGAGCACCATCCCTGTGAGAGCACCCTCCCTGTGAGAGCACCATCCCTGTGAGAGCACCCTCCCTGTGAGAGCACCATCCCTGTGAGAGCACCCTCCCTGTGAGAGCACCATCCCTGTGAGAGCACCCTCCCTGTGAGAGCACCATCCCTGTGAGAGCACCCTCCCTGTGAGAGCACCATCCCTGTGAGAGCACCCTCCCTGTGAGAGCACCATCCCTGTGAGAGCACCCTCCCTGTGAGAGCACCATCCCTGTGAGAGCACCCTCCCTGTGAGAGCACCATCCCTGTGAGAGCACCCTCCCTGTGAGAGCACCATCCCTGTGAGAGCACCCTCCCTGTGAGAGCACCATCCCTGTGAGAGCACCATCCCCTGACCCAGGAGCCCCGAGGACGCTCTGGCCCAGAGGATGCTGTTCTTGACTCCGGCCCATTCCGACTGAGTTACTGGAAACACCAGACTTCACAGACCACAGGCTTGTCTGCTTTCCAAGCTTCAGCAAAGAATTTTATTTTTCTGTGAAGAAAGGAACAGGCTTAATAAACATGTAACAAAGCGCCTTCTCTCGATTCACTCGAACAGTGACTGTCTTTCCCCAAACTGGCACCCAATGTGCAGTTAACTCGCTAGACTGCAGGCCAAGTGTGTCTCTTACAGTCGGGGAGGTTTGCTCACGCCCCTTTTCTTAAGATGGGGGTCACTGTGCTTTGACTTTTCATGGCAGTTCAAGAAAAATGTGATAAAATATAAGAAAAGCAGCAAAGTCAGACACTAAGCACAAACCGACACGGGAACAGACCCGCCGACCTCCCGGCTCAGAGAAGACGTGGGCGAAAAATGGAATCCAGCTCTGGGGCTGGCGCTGGGGCGGTGGAGGGACTGAGCAAAAAGAAAAAAGGGAGAACTTACGGACATGACAGCAGTCTGGTGACTGCAGGGGTGGGAGGTGAGGGGGGTGGAAAGGGCATAGAGGGAATAAATGGTGATGGGAAAAGTAAAAGTAAAATTTAGAAAAGAAAATGGAATAAATCTGTGCACAGCTGCCATCCCATCAACGCCATGGGCCCTGTGTCCTGGACCCGTGGAGGTCAGCACGCCCGGGGCTGTGCACAGTGGACGTGCCCCCGCAGCCAGGAGAGCTGAGCAGGGAAGTGTCACCCCTTTTCTGTGCTTCGGCTAATGGTACTTTTTAATTATGAGATAAAACACCCCAAATCAGAAAACAAATCCGTCCTGAATCCGCACAGGGCAGAGCCGTCTTCATCGGCTCCTGCGCCCGCCTTGCCCGCAGGGAAGCGGGATTCTCCAGGATGAGCCGTTGGTGCCTGGGCACCAGCTCAGCCCGGGCTTCGGGGGATGGGGCTGCTGCTGAGCCGGAATGGTGTCGGTAAGAGTGGGAACGGGCGTGTGTTCACCGTACGTTATGTCAGGAAGATGTGGATCCACAGATAAGTAGCAAACGATGTGCAGGCACCTGGCTCTGAGGTTTTAAATTATGCAGATAATAACCTGGTTCCTCGTGGACTATGCAGAGAGTGAAAAGTATCTGGAAAGAAAGAAACCGAAATGTGGCTGATTTTATTGTGGGTGATTTTTAAAAACTATTCTTTCTTTAAATTTATATTTCCTGCATTTCCTGTAAGAGAGGTCCCTTTATTTTTAGGAAAACGTGCTCTTAGAGGCACAGGGTGGCTGCTGCTGGGAGAAAGGCGGAGGTCAGGACCCGTTAAAAAGCATGCCTGCCGTCTAGTCCCAGCTTCTGAACCCAAAGGAAACCCCGATTCTGAAAATACTGTTTCTTAGCAAATTGTAGTCCATCCATGCTGATTTGGATAGATAGCAGTTTGTTGGTAGGCACAGCATTTCCAACATGCTTCCCCGTGTAGACACGGACACGTACTCGTGACGACAGTCAAATAGACGAACAAGTGCGTGTTGCTGAGTGTCAGGCCAGGACAGGTGTTCACACTCCGTCCTCTGATCTCACGGTGAGGACGCGGAGACCGAGGGTGACGAGGCCTTTGGGCCACATGACCGGGGTCAGGGCTCCCCTCGGGGCCCACGGCCCTTCCCTGGGCCACAGATTCAGCCACTGTGGTCAGCCCTGAGCAGGAACCACCAAACAGGAGGCAGCCTCGGCGCCAGCCTCAGCTCAGCCAGCAATGTGGACCGTGTGGGTAAAACAAACCCCTGTAAACACCTTCGCGGAACAGTGTCCAAAGGGAGATGCTGGTCAGAAATACATAGAAAACAAATGTCTGTTCACTGGGGTGAGTTTTCTTACCCTGATTTTTCTTTAAGGATCTACACTGCATCTTACACTGCCTTATATAAGAAGAAGAATAACCTGAAGTAACCAAAGTGTTTAGGCAAAGTATCCTATATAATAAAGAGCTAATATGCAAATGGTCATCACACCCTCACACCAGGGCCAGGGGACCTGAGACCACACCCCCTGGGCCAGGGCCAGGGGACCTGAGGCTGCGCCCCCCTCCCTGCAGGGCTTGACAGGGGTGGGGCCGGCCGGGTCTGGGTCTCGAGCAATTTGGAGGCATGCGTGGGTGGGCAGGGACTTGACTCTGGTCCCGTGGCACACTCCAGACTGACAGGAGGGAGATTTTCATATACATTTTACTAATTTTCTTTCATCTCTGACACTTCTATTATAGAGAAAGGGCAGATAGCAATATTAAAATATTTCCTCTAATTAATTCCCTTTTGATGTGCACGAATTTCATGCACCCGGCCGCTAGTTTTATAATAGAACTAGGACGGAGGTTTTGTTTTTGTAATCTGTGTGTGAGTCGGCTTAGAGTGGTGTGTGTGTGGAGGAGAGAATGTCTGGAACATAGAAGTCTGATGCCAAGTTATTTCCTGTGTTGAATTAAATGAGTTACTGTTTTAACTCATCTGCTCTCTGTGGTTTGTACAAGGATATGTTTATCCAGCTGCTTTTTATAACTACATCATCTCGAAATATCACCATACATGCACCCAGCCACCACCCTAAAACCTACATTCCTCTTCTTGTGTAACCACTCTGAGAATGCCCTTCCAGATGTGCCTGGCGCCCTTCTCCGCCTGTGAGTGGTAGGACCATGTCCTGGGGGCCCCACGCACGTGGTTGCGGCCTTAGAGCTGCCTAGAGACAAGGAGAGTTTGGGGGTGGACGCTGGACATTTTGGGGACAAATGGCAGTGAAGGGAGGCTCGCGGGAGGACAGTTTGCAGTTACCAAGGCAATCAGGCCGGAAAGAAAAGCAGGAAAGGGAAAAGTTAGGTGTTTTTGAAGAGGAGGAGTGTGCACTATGTGTTTCCCCCACTTCTCACGTCCATATTTCTCTCCCTTCTCCCTCTCTCTCTAAAAATCTATTTATTTTTAAAAAGATATATCAGCCTCTGTTTCCTCCTGGTACATTTATGTGGTTTAATTTTACAGTAAAATATCAGATAATTTGAAATATGATGGTGTACGGTATAACTTTAGTTTTTGCCCAAAGTTTGGTGACTTTTCTAAGATAGTCCAATCTTTGTCTATTCTTTTTAATAGGAACCTAAATAAAATCAGTGTCCATCACTTATTTATATATGTTTTGGGGTTGATTTATCCACCTAATTTATACCCCTACACCATGCTGCTTCAATCTGATAGCTTTGAAATACATTATATTATCAAAATTGGTAAACCAAAGCTTTCTTATAATTCCTCTTTTGACGCAGTGTTGTTCCTTGTCACCAACTAATGATTTTTTTGTTAAATAGCTCCTCCACTCTAGGCTTCTGTTTCTATACTTATGTAACAAAAAGGCTAAAATAAAGTATCTCTAAGTTTTCTCTCAAATTCAGTACTCTATTTTTTAATTTATTACATTCCTACCATGGAAAAATATTTTATCACATTTTCTGTACAAACTGACACAGGAGACGAACGGGCTGTGACTCGGTGCCCTGGGACTCTGTCTGTCGGTCCCCACACGGCTCAGCCCCGGCCTCGCTGCTGGGAACGTCTCCCGTCGACAGGAGAGAAAACCCCACATCGTGGAGGAAATCTAATTTAACTTTTCTTCAACTAAATGTTTCGTCTGTTGGTTCTATATTTAAGAAATAACTTTGGAAACGGGTTTTTAAAAGTGCTTTATTTGCTGCTAAAATACCACCAAATACGTAAGTTATTTCCACTTGAACCTCATGTGCAGCTTTTCAATAATCAGCCGTCCATCTCAACGCCAAGGGTGGGTGGTGGGTTCAGAGAGAATCTGACTGGGACTCCCGGCCACAGAGTCCCCCTAAATGCAGGCTCTTCCCCGGGGTTCAGGGAAATCTCTGTGGGATTTGGAACCCCGCTGCTGTGCTCTGGGAGAGGTGGACTCCGGATTGTTAGTTTCTGGAAAGATTTAAACTGGGGAGTCCAAGTCCTGGGAGCTTCGACAGGCGTCTGTCAGGGCCACAGCCATCCACGCGGCTTCACTCCTGCTCGGGGTGCTGGACCCGGGCGCAGACATCCAAGGAAGAAACTCACCTTCTTACAGTTTGTGCCCCCTTAACTGTGTCGAAGAACCACCTCTAGAATAATTTTATTTTAAGTGGCATTCAAGCTCCGGGGAAGCAGGTGGGAGAAATTCTGATCCACCGTTTCTGGCGTCGACCCGCCGCCCCGTCCTGGGTAAGCCCCTGGTCGCGACGTGTGGTTATTGGACGCTGCCAGCCTCGGGCTGCTGGTGTTGTGTGGGGGTTTCTGTCTCTGTCCCCGCAGGATGCTGGTCGTGGTCTGTTCTCCGGTGACGTCTCTGAGGGAGGCAGTGTTCCCTCTGCTGCTGCAGAGAAAGGGGCTGAGAGTCTGGGGAGCTCGCTTCCTAAGTGCCTGGCACCTTCATTGGTTTGAGATGTGAGTGACCTGGAACCACTTGCTGGTGAGCTTGGGGGCTGCTGAGTGACCCCGTGGCAGCCAGTGCGCGGGGCAGGCCTGGGGCCGGGTCTCCCAGGCCGGGCGCGGAGTGGAGGTTTCTGGTGAGAAAGGGTCCTAAACCCCCGTTCAGTGCGACTCTGATCTGGGCCTTAATGTTCCAGGTCCAGTGGGAACGTTTCTAAGCTTGTCTCCCTGTAAGGAGGCTCCAGCGCATTTGGAAGATGTGCTTGCCATCGCCACGGCGACCGCCAGGCCGGGGTGGAGGTCTAAGAACCCTCCCTGCTTAAGATGCAAACGAGAATGGTGCCTGTTATCTGAAAACGTGAGAGATTTGAACGTTGATTTAAGGAATGTATTTGATTGTGTTTGTGGAAAAGGAAATTCATATAGCTCAGGATAATATTTTTATTTCTTTTTCTGCATCTTTTCTTGGCTGAACTCCCAACCGTAGAAAATGAGACTTATATTCCTGTGGTTGCTCCTAGTGCAGGATTTTTAACTCAGATCTTTCGCCCGCTCACTGCGTGCCCCTAAGTGGGTTTCCACTTGACTTTTCCAACCGGCCTCCAGGGCGGCCAGGCCCCCACTTCACATTTTCCTAGATCGCGGTTCCACTTTTAAATCGGGAAATGGTGACTCAGCTAAAGGCTCATTTATGTTAAACACATTTACCAAAAAAATATCGGGGGGAACAGAGAAAGACTTCAAGTCACGCTCCTTCCACGGGGCCTGTGGCATTTTTAGGTTCTATCACTTTTACAACTCACATATTTTACTCCGTAATATCTTCCAGATATTTTTTTCATTAAATGTTCACTCATGGTTATTTGATGTTATTCCTGTTCCAAAACTTCATGCTCAGTTCACAATTCTTTCTTATATAACCTCAACTGTAAAAGCAAATTTTTTATTGGACTAGTTTTGGTCAGTAACATAGTTTCTCAGACATTAAAACTGTACTTGAATGAACTGTCTCTGCAGTTTGCTATTCTCATTAAAGTAAGTTATTTATTAATCAGGAAGTCCCCAAATTATTCATTTTTCAAAATATATTTTTATTGATTTCAGAGAGGCAGGGAGAGGGAGAAAGAGAAATATCAATGATGAGAGAGAATCATTGATCGGCTGCCTCCTGCACGCCCCCTACCAGGTACTTGAGCCCGCAACCCTCGCATGTGCCCTTGACCGGAGTTGAACCTGGGACCCTTCAGTCTGCAGGCCGCTGCCCTAGCCACTGAGCCAGACCAGCTAGGGCTGAGCCAGACCAGCCAGGGCCATACCTTTGATGCTGTGTATTTAAGAAAAAACTCACATTTGCATTATCTCTCGGGGAAGTAATGGGAGAAACAGCGAATAGTGAGAGCACTGCGCGTTTCGTCACCATTTCTGTCGAGTGAAGGTCTTGGATTTGTGCCAGGCATCTGGAAAGTCATTGACACTCGCGAGTTCCACGCCAGGAGGGACCACGGCGCAGGGGGAGAGCGCCTCCTCGTGGCGGCTCCTGGTCGCTCTGGGCGCAGTGAGGTGCCACCGTGTCTGTGTCCTGGGTGGCCGGACTTGGACACGCAGCCTCTCCGCTCAGCTCCGTGACAGTCGCCCGCGGACCCGGGGGAGGAAGTCCTCGGTGAGTGTGATGACAGGGTAGCGCGCAGGACGCCGGCAGGAGTCGCAGCAGACGACGCATTGCTCTGTGTCGTTCACCTTCACTCACAGGAGCCCCAGCTGAACACAGCTCTGTGTCGTTCCACGAGAACCCGGATACCACGGGGCATATCCAGGCGGTAGCATAGTGCAGAGCAACAAAAACAGCTACGTCTTGAAGCGAATGACGCACTGCAGCCCACATGTGTGCTCAGGGACAGCGCCAGGCCCTGGAGGAAGGCCCACCCTCCAGGCCCCTCACAAGAGGTAGCAGGAAAGACCCAGCTGGCCCATGGCCACAGCCACAGTTGCCGTGGTCACCACAGGTGGAGAGGAGGCCCCTGGGAGCACATGACAGAACTTCCCGGGACAGTGGACACGCCCACATCATCACCTGGATGTCCCCTCCCTGGCGACCGAGGTAACATTCAGGGAGCGACCCTCGACACAGGTGCTTTCTGCAGCGATGGTCCCCTCCATTCAAAAGCCTTGAGGCCAGAGGAGGAAGGAGTCTGAATCACAGTGGGCAGGGCAGGCCTGCAGGAATTCACAGCCGTCCTTGAGTAACTAGTGTCCCTGTCAGGACGTCACCTGCTCACAGAGTAAAAGACAAGAGATCGGGTGTGAGGGACGACAGGTGCTTGAATTAGTCCTTGCAGAGGGTAGGACAACATTCTGACCCGAGAAAGTCAACACGAGCAGAGGGGAGTCGGGGCCCGTTCAGACCGTGAGTAGAGCAGGTCTCCACTCCACCCTCCACCCTCGGGCGACACCAGCCTGGTCCCAACAGCACCGCACGTGTCTGCAAAGGGGAAGGCCTGATGCTTCATGACTTTTTTAAATTAAAAAGTGTACATCTGAGAAGTGATAAAAAGCCAGAATTTTGAGAGGGGAAACTTAAACTTCCCATGAGATCACATCCCGAAGTGGAGTCTGTGTGTGGGAATGCGCCAGAGGAGCCTGCGCTAACGAGAGGCTGGACTGCGGGGTGGACTTCAGGGTCCCCGCGTTCCCACGCCGGCCGCACCCGGAGCTCTGGGTGGCCTGGAGAAAGTAACGCAGTCCCCAGGTCCAGGACGATCGGCCAGCCCAGAGCCGCGGCTGAGCGAGGAGGCGGCAGTGAGCGACGGGGTCCAGCCAAGTTCTCCACACCCCTCGTCGGAATGCTGACCCTCACCACGGCCCTGGTAAATATACCGTGACGATAGAAGTATTTGGGCGTCGACCAAGCGGTCCCAGCTGTCTCTCTTCTTGAATTCTCCATCTCGACTCAGATAATTGCTGTATTGCAAATGCAGAAAACTATGCGGCCTGCCCACACCAAGAGCCCCGGGGCCTGGAGAGACCAGACCAGGGGGCAGCGCCTTCCGGAGAAAGCGCCGCTCTCTGCAGTCAGCATCTGCAGCTGCAAGGCTGCCCCCTCCTCACTCCTGCTGTCAGGAGGCTCAGCTGCACACACGGGATGGAGCAGCACCCCCACCCCGAGGGCCGGAGGCAGGCGGCCAGAGGCGCCGCCGATCCGGGTGTCTGGACTGTGCTTCCTTCTGGAGAGAAAGATAAAGATATTTATAAAGACAAGATAAGGGGGTTTCCAAAGCTCGTGGGATGATGCCGACAGGCCACCGGCCCCCTGTTGAATGTGTTGTGAAAAAGGCCTTGGTGGCCGGCACATGCCCGTTTCGATGCCCGTCGGCCACAGCCGCCCATCCATGCGCTCATTAAGCACCTACTGCCTCCCAGTGCGCCTCTGCTCGGAGTAGTCAGCACGGAGCACTCAGCCCCTCTCCTGAGGCGGAGCTCACGCCCACGGTGCATCCTCACGGAGAGGATGGGCTGCCACCAGGAGCCATGCCGGCCCTCGGGTGGCCACTGGCCCCCCTTCTCCCTTAATCCCTGGGGGCCGTCAGTCAGTCACCTGGGCTCACTCTTCAGGGAAAGTTGGTCTTGGGAGATTCAGGGAAAATGAACATATTAGGCAACTTGAGACTAAGCCAAGGGCTACCCAATGCTGCGAAAATTCAGACGCGTCGGGGTCATCGTCTCACCCTCGTCTTAAAGATGTAAAACTCAGGCAAGGAAGGGATGCCTGCGGTCGCTGCGAGCATCCGAGACTGTCCCGGGGCTCGAGCAGGCAGCGGAGATGTTGTTTTTGGCTGCGTGCTGTCAGCAGACAGCCAGTCACTGGAGTTGATCACATGCTCCGTGAAGGGGTCCACACACAGCTGAGCTGCTAGCAGTGTTAGAGCACAAAGAACAATCTGAGAAAACAAACTTCACAGCTAGTGTGTCTCCTGAGAGCCTGTCCACCCAGAAACACCTGGAGTCTCCCAGAGGCCGAGCGTTCCAGCCGCGGGAGGTCCTGGCGTCCGGGGAGCTGGGGCCACGCAGACTCTCCTCAGACACTGGAAAGAGTCACAGCCCCGATGCCAGGTCAGGACACGTCCCACCTGTCCTCCCGCTGAGACGTGTGCGTGCAGAGACACATGCACCGCAGACACCGCACACACAGCCTCCGTCTCATGGCTCTGTGTCGTCTGCCACAATGTGCAGTTGAACAGGGTCTGTTCTGAGCTCTTGGGACCTGTGTGGACACATCTCCTCAAAGCCATGCAGGCATCCAGGGGCCCACAGAGGGCGGGACTCGCCGTCACTGATTCGTAATCCAGAGTTCCTCCATTTCCAAAGATGCCTGTGCACACCTCCAGAGCACGTACGTAACCACCGGCTCCCCAACGCTCGTCAGTCCGTAAAAGCCAACTGCACCGAGAACTTACAGATGTGTTACCTGCACAGCAGCTGTACTTCAGTCAAGGAATACAGGCAACTGGTCATCTCGTCAGAAGGCAGAGCGCGAAGTTCCCGTGGTAGTCGGAGAGAAAGTGGGCCAGCGTTAACGCCAGCTTTCAACTTGTTGAGATGGGAAGTGCGTATCTTAAAACCTCAGGCAGTAGAAAGATGATACCTATTTTTTGTCAGTCACTAAAGTTTGCTGATGTGATAAAAATATGTAAATTACTTTTGAACACACTGTGGCCAAGTGTGTCGCCCACAGAACTGCAAAGGGCAGCTGGAGCCTTGCTCAGCGCCTGGGTGATAATGGGACGCTGCGCGCATCAGCGTGTGGGCATCGGCGTGTGGGCACCGAGAGCCAGAGCCAATGTGCTGGCCGAGCGCGCGCCCTGGGCGGAGGAACCAGGGGCGCAGCCAGCCGCCTCCCGTTACCCTGGAAAGCAGGGTCTCGCTGCAGCTGCGAAGCTCAGCCGCTCCGTTTCCAGTTCCTGGGATCCCTTCCCAGCTGCTCCCTCGCTCCCAGGACCTCGGAAAAAGTAACATTCCGTTCAGCATGAAAACAAGCAGCGGAAAGGAACGTTCCGGGAAGGGGAGACGCGGAATGTATGCTCCTTCATGTGGTCCCCAGCGAATGGGAAGCAGGAACTCCCCACTGGAATGTCTGTATTCTAGATCATTCCAGACCGGCATTTCTGGTGGAACTGCTGTGTAAACGTATATGTTGACTGTACTTTTGCTTAAGCCTCTGTGACAGGGTCCTATTTCCATGTAAGATTAGGAGAGAGAGAGAAAACTGGTTTTAATCTATAAAGTCCCGGTACCCGGGGGCGTTTTGCAAGTTCGTTTAAGGAGATAAATGTTAATCATGCCCTGACAGGGGTCCTGAGGGATGGGTTTCCTTTTGTGTGTAGTGGGCTGCCCACCCCCCCCCCAAAATAACAACAAGTAGCTGTTTTTTTGTATTTACTTAAAATCTCTACCACCATAGTCTTATGAAAAATTGATATAGCAAGTAAGTTAAGAAATACATATATTTTCAGATTTAGATTATTTCTTAGACTAAATTTAAATTCTGTAGCAAAAAAGGCTCTGGAAATGGCTCATTTAAGAAGTGTAACTGTTAGGAGTCACACCATGATCTTTCTGTCATAAACTTAATTATAATTGAAATAAGACAATAAAATTGGGGGGCTGGGGATGCTTGGGCACCCTGCGGTGTTGACCAGGACACACCCCTTCCCCAGGTGATGTAGGCTGGGCGGCGCCGAGACACCCAGGGGCAGAGGAAGAACCAAGAGCAACTAGTGAGAACCCGGAAGTATTAACAAAAGTGTCTGTTCAAGGGCCATTTGCACCATAATTATAAGATCAACACATCGCTTTTCCACTACATCAAAGGTATGCATTCAGGAATTCAAGAGCATATAAAAGTGAGGATGTTCAGGCAACATTTTCCCCCCAATCAACTGAACATTCAGTTCCAAATTGTAATTGAAATTCACAGCCAGCTGCAGACGTTCCCGAATGATTCTTGGAAAACGATCTAGTCAGCTGACTCAGATCACATGTCATCCTTTCTCCGGCTCCTTCAGATGTCGCTGGCACACACGGAGGGAGGGCCGGGACTCCACCACCTCCCCGGCCCTGGGCCGGGGCATTCTCGCTGGTTGAGCTCAGCGTGTTTCTCTCACTCCCCTGCGTCAGAAGAGGCTGCCCCTCGGGAAGCAGACCGGGTCCCTCCTCACGCTCGTGCTGGCGTTAGTTGTCCAGTTGTCTGGCCTGAGGTCAGATGTGCTCCGACTGACTTTGTCCTCAGCACCTGCCGTCTCTCCCTCCAGGAGGTGGGGCGGGCCTGTGGGGATGGCGCCAGGGCCGGGCGCTCGGGAGTTCCCTTGTGAAGCCTTTCGCCTCCCGCAGTGAAGGCTCTGAGCACCTCGATGACAGGCATGCGGGGAATGAGGACGCGGTCAGAGCGCACGTCCAGGTGGGAAGCCCCCTGTGACTGTCCCCACGGCTCTCACTCTGAAAGAACTCGAAGTAAAACATCAGCTTCAACACTGGCAGACGTGGGAAGTCCTAGGACAGGATGCGCCGTGACGCGCGCTGCGAGCTGGGCCCACCCTCCCGTCCAGTCACGTGGAGCCTCGGTGCTGAGGGTGAGGACGGAGATACTCCTAATGCCCTCGAGGCTCCAAACCAAACAGAAACCCTGCTCCCTTCATAGTCTCCAAACCCTTTTCATTCCAACTTTTCCAGAATGCTCGCTGGAGGGCAAGATAAAACAAAGACAATGTGTTTCTATTCAAGAAATGTTAACACAAATATGTAATGATTTCTTGGTCACAGTTTTCCTTTCCCAAGATAGAAATCATCTGCAGGCTCATATGATCGCTGTTAGCGTGGCTCCCGCCCGGGAAGCCCGGCCTTCCCACCGCAGCCCACAGGCCGCCAGGAGACGGGCGCTGAGTTCAGGGCGGGAGGCTGGCCGAGGTGGGAGCCGGACGGGAAGCGTGCGTCCTTGTTGGGGGCTGGCGTAGGTCACTTGATGTCGGTAAAGAAGGAAGCAAAGGGAACCAGACATGAGGGAGCATCATCGGCCAGGAACAGGGACGGAGCCCTGCAGGGGAGGCAGGCACACACAGTGGGATCCCAGGTGGGCATAGAGGCTGTCAGTCAAGCCTGGGGAAAGGATCGGATTGGATAAGAGACACAACCCCAGAAGAGCTAGGAAATAGATTGGTTAGGGGGGGGCATCAGAAGCCCAAAAAACTTGGGAAGTTGCTGGGTTAGTTTAAAATAGCGCCTGGTCCTTCCCAACCTGAGAATTTAATCCCAGCTACAAGGAGCTCACTTCCCTCCCTCTCCCTGCCTCCCTCTAGCATCAGTTTTAGAAAGTCTTCATGGGCAGCCGTGTGCAAGGCTTGGTGCACACCCCCACTTGGTTACATGCCCAGTGTCGGCCGCTTAGTGGGTTGCAGGTTTCAGCTTTTAAGAAACTTGCGGCGGGAGAGTGGGCGCGAGGTCGGACAATCTGAAGACTCGGTGTGTACGATGTTGGAGGCGTGCTGCGTCCTCCTGTATTGCCAATGGGCAGTCTCAATGACGAGGGCGCTGAATACCAATCGGGTCCTCCCGTGAAACCCACGTGCAAGACGCTCAGACACCCTGAGGTGTGAGGCCCCGACCTCCACGCCGCTGGTGGACACCCATGCAGGAGTCGCTGAGGGGAGCCGGGCGCCTGGCCGTTAGCCGGATTCCAGGGGCACCAAGCTGCCCGTCGGCAGACACCGGTGCTGTTTGAGAAACCTGGGCCCGGCCTGGTCCCCACCGAGGAAGGAGCTCGTGCCGCTGGGCTCAGACTCACTGTGGCCGCTTCCCCTGCAGGCGGCTGGTGCTGTGGAGACGCACGCAGACCCCAGAGACTCGAGCCCCACCCCCAGCGCCGAGGACCACGGCGCCGAGAGCAGACGTGTGGAAGGCTGGAGCGCGAAGGGCCCGTGTGACGTGGTCCCTCAGGAGCAGACGTTTGTGTTGGTCGTCTGGTCTCGGGTCAGATTGGCTCCCGTTTACTTTGTCCTCAGCACCTCGGGGTGGACGAGGCCTGTGGGGACTGGCCCCTCGTTGGAGGCCGAGGCAGGGCTGCACCCTCGTGAGGGTGGCGGAGTGGGCCTGCTGAAGGCTGGAGCGCGAAGGGCCCGTGTGACGTGGTCCCTCAGGAGCAGACGTTTGTGTTGGTCGTCTGGTCTCGGGTCAGATTGGCTCCCGTTTACTTTGTCCTCAGCACCTCGGGGTGGACGAGGCCTGTGGGGACTGGCCCCTCGTTGGAGGCCGAGGCAGGGCTGCACCCTCGTGAGGGTGGCGGAGTGGGCCTGCTGAGCGGGACGGCTCCAGCAGCGGGGGGGGCTGGCGCC
>NW_005353666.1:449657-451355 GCF_000412655.1 Myotis brandtii | reverse complement strand
TGTCACCAGGTGGGCGGGCACTGCCGGGCGCGGGCCGTGTGAACCTGAGCACAGCAGTCCCTGCCGGAGACGCGCTGACCAACCTCCCTCAGTGCATTTGACAGAGGCCTGACTCTGCTGCCTGACTCTGGCCCCGGGTTATTGCCAGATGGTTTGCCGGGTGCACACCCCCCAGGCCCAGGCGTTTCCCTGGCACTGGCTGCGTGCAAGCCCTCACCCCTCCCTAAGCATCCGGCGTGGCCCCCGGGCCCCCATGGGCACCGAGCACGCGGAGAAGGCGGTTTCTATGGGAATGAGGCAGCGCAGGGCGCTGTGATGGACCAGGTCGCTGTGGGCCCCATCGGGGAGGGCCTCAGGGAGTGAAGCCGAGTCCGTGGTCAAAGGGGGTGGGAGGCGTGCGGGCCGCCTCAGCACGGCACCAGGAACTCCTGCCCAGCCCTCCTGTCCCCTCCTCCTCTCCCGGGGACGTGATGGGGTTGGGGTCGTGGTTACGGGTTGCACACTGAGGTTTATAATGCAAGTGTTCTAAACAAGGGTGTGGACTTTTCTTTGTTTTTGAATCCTCACTGAGGATGTTTTTTCCATTGACTTTTAGAGAGAGTAGAGGGAGAGGGAGAGACAGAGAGAAACACCGATGTGAGATAGACACATCGATTGGTTGCCTCCCGCATGCCCCCAGCCAGGACTGGGAGCCTGCAACCGTGGTACGTGCCCTTGACCAGAATCAAACCCAGGACCCTTCAGTCTGCAGCCGACACTTTATCCACTGAGCCACTGGCCAGGGCTGGACTCTTCATTTATTGGCCAAAATGAACTTGTTCCCTGCCCTGGACTCCACGCTGCTGGGTTTAAACATGGAGAACTCGCCTTCTGAGTTCAGAATCAGGAATATCAGCAGGAAACAGAAAGGAGTGTTATGATTGCGCGTGAAGGGGTTCGTCAGGAGACACCCGTTCCCTTTGCGCACCCCCTTCCGGCACCTTCCACTCCCTCCTCACTCCACCCAGGTGTGTGCACTCAGCTCTGGGCCAGGTGTCCCTGCCACACCTCCCTTCCTCCCAAGGGCCAGGTCCTCAGGGCACCCCCCCCTGCCCCCGCCGGTCCTCCACCTCAGCCCCACCCTGGCTCCCTTCCTCTCCACCTCGGCCCCCTCCCCTGCCACTGTTCCTGTCCACCCCGGCCCCACCGTGGCTCCCGCCCTTCTCTGTGTCAGCACCTCAGTGGTGATGCGGTTCTGTCACCTCCCCCACTGGAAAGGAAACTCCCAGTAACAGAACTTTGCCTGTTGTTTGTGGCTATATCCCCACTTCCTAGAGTAAATATTTGTTCATTTAAAAGCTGAAGGGCTACGAGATTTGCTGAGGCATCCACTGTGCACACCCTGAGCGAGGCCATGGGGGCTGCGTGAGCTGGGCCCGGGTGCCAGCTGAGCCTCAGAAGCGAGTCCTCAGCTACTTCAATGCACCCTGTGCTCCTCCCGTTCACAACGATGCTCAGAGCTGTGGACACGGATGCAGAGGAGCCTGGAGCTGCCCGGCAGCTGCAGCTTTGCAGGCTCATCGCTTATGGCACTTGTGGTCTCGGATGCTGCAGAATCACTGAAACCAAACGTAGATCAGAAGAGCAGATGCTGCACAGACACAGCATGGGGCGTGGCGGCCTCAGAGGGACCCCCAGCCCTGCCTCACGCCTGTTCAC
>NW_005353666.1:442528-449602 GCF_000412655.1 Myotis brandtii | reverse complement strand
CACACGGGCGCGGGGCCTCGGAGGGACCCCCAGCCCCGCCTCACACCTGTGGGGGCACCAGAACAAGAGGGGCTCTGCCTCGAGCCAGCAGCCCATCCCCCAGGCACCTTGCAACCGGACCCCAGGCGGGGCGCGGGGGATGGGGACACAGCCACATGCACTCACCCCTCCAGCGTCTTTGCCAGAAACGGGTATGTAAACGGGATTTTTTACCCCGACCAGGCTAATTGTTTATTTTATTCTCATAAAGTGGAAGGATCATCTATTTCAGCAAAACACAATGGAATGATTTTCCTCCTTCAGCGAAGAAGTAACAAAGACACATTATTCACGGGACGGGCGCCAGCTGTCCTTGCTGCATGGTCCCCGTGTGGCTCCGGCCGAGCCCTGTGCCCGCGGTGTGGCGGAGTCGGGGGGCACCCGGGGGGCCATCAGGAGTGTGATCGGAGGGAGAGAGACTGAGGGAAAGGTAGGCAGGGGCCTCCACAAGTGCGTCTTCAGCGTGAGCCACCGCCTCGCATGCCGTCCCCACCTCGGAGATGGGCTGATGGGCTGGCCGTGCACGACGTCCGAGTCCTGTCCCACTCAGCGCGGTCACTGGCCCCACTGTGCGTCTGTGGCTGCGGCCGGGCTCCTGGGGGTCATCGGCAGCTCTCCATCCCCCTCCGCTCCCCTGGCAAGTCCCCGGCCGCCGCCCCACGTTCCCAGGTTGTTGATGGCATTTCCCTGGAGTGGTGCTCCCTGCAGCGTCGCGACCATTGGAAAACACATAGCATATCAGATATTTACATGACGATTCATAATAGTAGCAACATTACAGTTATGAAGTAGCAACGGAAATAATTTTATGGTTGGGTCACCACAACATGAGGAACTGTATTAAAGGGTCGCGGCGTTAGGAAGGTTGAGAACCACTGGTCTAGACAGTCGGTCACCGTGAGGGGACTGGACGGCAAGGAGGTGGCCCCCTGCGGCTGCGTGCTGAGGGCCCAGACAGACCGCTCACCTTGCCCCACTTTTGCGTAAAAGCCGTGACTATTGGAGAAGGCGGATTGAAACATAAGCTGTGCAGATGTTTCTTCCCTGCAGCGACTGTGTCAAGCAGCAAGGGTGGACCGGCTTCCCCCATTTTTATTTTTTAAATGACAGCGGGTGTAAATCAGCGGCCACCTCTCGGACTGGGTTGTTTAAGACTCGGAAGAAGACTTGTTTGTGATTTTGCTAACAGGTCAGTCCGAGGCTTAACCCTGTATCGGCTCCCCACAAGCATCAAGGACCAAGGCCTGCGCGTGCAGCTGCTCTGCCGCTGATGTTCGGGGCGCACAGACTGAGCTCTCAGTGCTCATCATCTTCCCCCAGAGAAAGGGTTGAAACGGTGATTATTCAAATGCAAGGTGATGAGCAGGAAATCAGTTTGTTGTTCTGTTTTTTAATTTGATTTTTCAACACAAACTTAAGATATGTTTTCTGCTGAGATTTAGTTATTACCAAGAAAAGAAAGAGAGAGCCTGGAGCATTCAGTTAATGTTTTTAACTGTATTTCATTTCTGCAAAGTTCCCGTCTTTGGTGGTCTCTGGCCGCATAAAGGATCGTGTTCGTTGTGCATTTCGTCCGTCTCTCAGACCTTCCCCTCTGGTCCTACTGGTAACTACTGATGTTCCCTCCACGCCAGGAAGGGGGCCAAGGACAGCTAGAGGTCACCCAGGCTGCAGGCCTCTCCCAGGTGATTTAAAGGAAAATAACGCCAATGACTGACACCAGCCGAGCCCTGGGAGCCCAAGGAATGTCCCTCTCACCGTGGGTCTCAGACACGCATGGGTTCGTGTCAGACCAGAGACATGGGTGCATTCGCTCGAGATGGACACAGAGCTTGTCCAACAGCACAGGCACAGATGGCGGGGCCAGCGCCCAGAGCCACGCAGGGTCTGGGAGATGCAAGCACCAGAGAGGTGACAGCGGGTGCCTGTGCCAAGGACCCCCCTCCCGCCTCGCCTGGCACCGCAGGGACAGCCCTGTGGGCACCCGACTCCTGACCCGGGTCTGAGCCTCTCCCTGCTTTCCCTGAGCGAGGACTGGGAGCTGGGGGAGAAGAGCAGGCCCAACACCCGTGAGGAATGCTGGAACCTTCCGGGCCGCGCCCGGGAGGGGACGAAGAAGGAAGCGCAGGGTGGCTTTCCCAGGGCCCACGGCCCCTTTGGTCCAGGGCCTCCCTCCCTGCAGACAAGCAGTCGCCCTGCCGTGTCGTCCTTTGTTACAAAGACAAACCTGCCAGCATGTGGTGTGCTCAGTCTCGCTTTTCTGCTTTGATTTCATTTTAGTTTTTGAAGAAGAAAAGAGAAATAAATAAAAGTTTCTCGCACTCGGTTCCCACAGTGTAATTCCTGGAAATCATTCCAGACTCAAGATTAATTTGCCTGTTGAGAAAAAAAAAGAACATTGAGAGACTTCCTGCAGCTCCGGGCCGGGCTCCAGGCGGTGGGGGTTTCCACCTCCTGCCAAAAGCTCCAGCAACGTGGCAGCCACGGAGACCCGGGTGGTGAGGGCTCAGCCGCGCTCCCAGCTGCCTCTGGGCCTCGGGGAGGGAAACGCAGCCTCAGCTCTCACACTGGGACCTCACGACTCAGACACAGGGACGGGCAGTGCAAAGCCCGCCTGAGAGGTGACGTTGGTTTGTAACGCCCCAGCCCCACGGTGACCCCAGATTGTGCGCGGACCCTCCTGCTGGAGGCCAGGGGAGTGTTCTTTGTGCAGCTTCCGAGGGAGACCGATGGTTCCGGAACGTCATGATTTATGGGACGAGCCAGGGAAGAGGCTGGGCTCTTCTATTCCTGGTGGGCTCGTAAGAGAAAGAGGCAGGAGCAGGGGCCTCTGGGAAGGACGCCAACTACCCTTTGGTTCATTGAGAGCTTTGGTCCTTTGAACTTTATCACCTATCATCTATCCATCTACATATCATCTATCATCTATCTATCTATCTATCATCCATCCATGCATCATCTAGCATCTATCCACCCATCCATCATCTACCCATCATCTATCCATCCATCCATCCATCCATCATCCATCCATCATCTATCCATCCATCCATCATCTATCCATCATCCATCCATTTATCATCAATTCATCCATCCATCATCTTTCATCTATCTATAGATCATCTATCCATCCATCCACCCATCATTTATCATCTATTTATCCATCCATCACCTTTCATCTATCCATCTATCCATCTACATATCATCTATCTATCTTTTATCCATCCATCCATCCATCATCTATCATCTATCCATCTATAGATCATGTATCCATCCATCCATCCATCATTATCATCCATCCATCCATCCATCCATCCATCCATCACCTCTCTGAAGTGACTGCAGCAGGAATGCTCAGGAGGCTTTCACAGGATGCAGAGCAGCCAGCAAAGGTCTCAGGACAGAACTGGGACACCCAGGCTTCCGACAGCTGCACACTCTGCCGAACAGCCTGTGCACCTGAGTGCAGGGGTGGGGCCGTCTCCCATGGCCGTCTCGCGTGGCCGACTCACATGCCGTCTCTCATGGCCGTCTCTCATGGCCGTCTCGCATGCCGTTGCTGTCTGGCAGGCTGGCTGGCTGGTGAGGACAGCTCAGCCTTGCTCTCTCGCTGTTGTCTGATCTCTCCACCGGGAAGGAGGATCTGGCACTGCTGAGGCTGAGGAGGGGGCGAGCATTCGCCAGGGTAACGGGACTTGCAGCTGTGCAGTGGGAGCCCCAGAACAAGCCCGGAGCAGGCGGGGGCTCGGCTGCGTTCTCACTGGCCCCAGCGCTCTCAGGTTGAGGCCTCGTCTCCAGGCCCAGCCAAGGGCCAGCTGCTTCCACCAGGGCGGGCGGAGGACGGCGGGGTCAGGCCCTCCCTGCATTCACCCCCCTCCCCCGCCAAACATTGCCTCTTGCGCTGTCCAATCAGAACAGACTCCTGAGCGGAGGCGGGGTCAGAGCAGGTGGGGGGCGGGGCACAGCCAGGGGAGCTGGAGCCTGGCTCCACTCCAGCGTGACCTGGTCAGCCGGTGACTCCACGCCCCTGGGTGACTGGGGAGACGCCTCAGCAAGCACATCTCCTTGGGGTCCTGTCCCTGTGGCCTGAGGAGCCCCGTGTTCGGTGACGGCTCAGCTGGGCTCCTGGCACCAGTGCTGGGACTGTTGGGGACTGTCCACAGCTCCGCAGAAGCAGGTTGCGGCCATGGTGGCCGTCCTGCAGGCTCGGTCTCCTGGGACACGTTCATGAAAATACAGCTGACACGCGAGAACGGTGATGGACATATTCGTGTTTGGAAACTTGCCCGTGAAATGTCGGATTGACAGACTGGCCCAGCACGGCCGTCAGGAGAGAACAGGGGCCTGAGCTGGGCTCTCGGGGCTCGGTCAGGAGGCCCTGGGTTCGTGCACGTTGTCCACCTCGGTTCCTCAGAACCACCGGGCACAGGACCGGGCGGGGCTGGGCCGGGGCCTCAGAGGCCACGGTTCAGGAGTCGGAGCGTGAAGGCCGGGCCGACGGAGAGGGGCCGTCTCCGCAGAGGCCACGGGAGGGAGGGAGTGCTGTGCAGACGGGGGCCACCCTCACCCCCACCCTGCTTTCCTGGATGAGGGCACTGGCGTTCGGAGGGGCCAGAGTGTGGCCCCAGCCCGAGCCGGCGGTGAGGTCACTGGGCATCACCGCTCCGTCTGCTGACAGATGAGGATGTGTTGGTCGTGGAGGCGTCAGGTCCTCTCTCTGCCGTTAAAACGCCTCCGGGAGTGGCTGCGAGGCAGACGGTGGTCAAGCGGCCCGCTGGCCCGCGGCTCCGGCTGGCACGGCTCGGGCTGGCCCGCGGCTCCTGGGGCGGCCTCAGGATGGCGGCTGCTCTCTTCCAGGCCACAGCGACCCCATGACCTTCACCTCTCGTGTCCCATCACAGGGACCACCTTCACCTCAGCACTTTCCAGCCACGCCCCAGGCACCTCCCCCGGGCGCTGACTGACAGGGCTGCCTGAGCTGCTGCATCTGCCCCTCCATGTCCCCCAAACGCCCGTGAGAGCACGCCCCTCCCCCAGGCCTCTGACAAGCTGGGAACCATAAGGGGTAAAGGATATGTTATCACAGGCAGATAACAGATGGGAAGTTTAAGCAAAAAGGAATCCGAAGTAGCTGCCACACCGGGCGGAAAGCCCGCTTGGAACTGCTGCCTCTGCAGCAGAGGCGCCGGCGGGACGTGCGGGCGACGCTTGGCGGCAACGCTTGGCGGGCACCCCCGTGATCAGGGTGCGAGGGGGGGGAGGGAGTGGAAGGATCTGTCAAGTCTGAGAAAGGAAACGGGGAGCCAGGGGGTTTAACTCGTTTTAAAACTGCTGAGCGTGGCTGGCAAACCCCGGACCCGGCCACAGGGACGCCCGCGCAGTTTGCTTGAGCGCTTTGCGGAGTGTGGCTGGGTTTCCCAGAACTGCTGCAGTCCAGGCTCGCGTAGCTGGAGGCTGAGCAAGGAGTTTAAGTAAAAGGGGGAGTTCCCGGGGGCCCATCTGAGCGCATCTTTGCGTGACATCCTCGGCCACGTCCTGCACGACCTCCGCCAAGGGCCCCGTCAGGTGAGGTCCCTGGAGACGGTGACAACGGGCAGAGGTGCTGGAGCCTCGGCCGCCGGGAAGCACAGCTGCGGGCCAGGCCCGTGGCCCTGGGCGGGGAGCGTCCTCAGCCACATGCCCTTGTGTAGGCTTTCCTGTCCCGTGAGAAAAGCAAAGCGTTGAACAATTTTATTTTTAAATTCAGAAGCGGCCTCTCTCCCAGCTTAGCTGAGACGCCCACGCATTCGGACGCTCCTGGCTCCCACGGGGAGGCTGCGTCTGACCGCACGTCGGCCCTCCGCTCCACGCTCACCCCTCCCCGAGACCTGGCGTGGACGCTGCTGCCCCAACAGCCCCTGCCGGACACCCTCCGGGGGCGGCTTCTCGGGGCTCAGAAAACGGGCAATGGAGGGTGGACCCCAGACCTGAGGGAGCTCTCAGCGCAGCCAAACCGGGGGCCATGCGCCTTCTTAGGAGGTGTCTTCTTTCTCGGTCCACGCGAGCGTCTCCCGTTCTCTGCGGGGCCCCCCGAGGGCCGCGCTCCAAGGCCCCTTCCCGGGCAGGGAACGTGGCAGCCACTGGCGCCAGATGGAAAGAGACGTCGGTTTTATTGCAAAATGAGTTAAGAACAGGCAGATGCCCAGCAGTTTCTGTCCGGCCAAAGTACACTTTCAGACTCATGGCTATACTGTATATTTTAAAAGCTCAAATTATTTTATAATTTTCTGAAAATACATCCCATTGCCATCTGTTTTCAATGCCGTGTCTGTAACTTTTCGTAATGTGTAAACGACGTTTCCCCCTTTGGATAAAAAAAACCAAAACATGAAGAAATAAACATTGTTCAGTTAGGAACAATTACGGAATGACTGTGTGTATCTCCTTGGGAAACAGCTTTCCGTGGATGAGGGTCCGTGGCCGCGTGGCCACGGGGAGAGCGGTGGCTGCCGCAGGCCTCGCACCTGGACGCTGTGTCCGCTGTCCCCTCGGGCGTGGGAACTGGGCTCCGAGGACCGGCAAGCGAGTCCCCAGAGCGCCCCAGTCCCTCCCTTCTGGGGCCCCTTGTCTCAGGGGGCCCTGCCCACAGCCGGGTGACCACGGCTCTGAGAGGCAGCTCCGAGCGCGTCTGTGGTCAGGTGGGCAGTGAGGGTCCTCGGCTGGAGCTGGGTGACCTGGCGGGAGCAGCCCCACCAGCCATGCGTCCTGTGTGCTGCCCGGTGCGGAGACGCGGGGCCTGGTCTGTAGCATCGTCCCCAGCCTGGTCCTGGGCGGCCGGGGTCCACGGTCAGGGCATTCTCCCTGGTCCCCTGGCCTGGCCCTGGGCTGTGGTGAAGGACGGTGCTCCCACACCCCTTCCTCTGAGAGTGCTGCCAACGCTGTTTCTCACAGTGCTGACCAACCAGCTCTCTCGTCAGTACAAACGCCTGCATAAGCATCTCGAGCCGTTCGCTCCCTCCGACTCTTTCCAAAGAGACAGAGCCCGTTCCCCCACCTGAC
>NW_005353666.1:441969-442367 GCF_000412655.1 Myotis brandtii | reverse complement strand
TGCCCCTCCCTCTGCCGCCCCAGCCTGCAGCTCCCGCTCTGCCTGGGGTTTCCAGGGTCTCTCCCTGCACATCATCCCGCCTGAGAGCCCAGAGAAGGAAAGAGAACAAATGCTCTGGGAGCAGATTTCCCCATAAAGAATTCACACAGAGAAGAAGGTAGAGAGCGGACGGCATCCTCTCGCCCACGTGGAGACACCCCAACGCCTCGTTGTCCCCGGGAAGAAGGACCCTCGAGCCTCCAGGAGACGGGCAGGGGCCTCGCTGTGTCGGCAGCTCCCACCTCCAGCAGAGAAACTGCACAGCTTGAGAGAGGAAGCCGAGCCGCTGTCGTCACCGCCCGCGTCTCCTCACACAGGCTGCGCCTCGGCAGGTGCCAGCACCCGTCTGACCTGGGAGT
>NW_005353666.1:441466-441930 GCF_000412655.1 Myotis brandtii | reverse complement strand
CTGCCTCTCCCCCCCCTCCCTGCACTCCCCCCTGCAGGGACCCCAGCCCAGTTCTCCCTCCCTTGTCCCGGCTTCCCCACAACCACTGGGGTAGAAACACTGAGGGGCCGGGTGTGCAGAAGCTCCTGAGTCAAGACGGGGAGGAAAAGAATTGAAATCAGCCACCGGCACCTTCAAAAGCACGGTCACACGCGTAGACACGTGAACACACGGGGAGTGCGTGAAGGAAGGAATGGAGGCAGCACATGCCAGGAAGGTCGGATGAACAAGTACGTGGGGACGATTGAGGTGCCCGTGACGGAGGCCCCACGTACAGGGGAGCTCTGTACGCCGTCTCTCCCTGTTCTAACCCGGGCGGCAACAGGAAGCATCGGCGTGTGCTGGACAGGAAGCTCAGACCTCAGCTCCTGCAGATCCTGGTCGGACAGGTCCCCGGGCAGAGGCCTCGGCGCTGCGGGGCTGGC
>NW_005353666.1:437307-441371 GCF_000412655.1 Myotis brandtii | reverse complement strand
CCTGAGCCTGAGGACCGGGTGCTCATTTACCAAGAGGAGGGTGAACATAAACAGATGACAGCGCCCAGCAGCCTGGCGAGGGAGGGTCGTGGGAGCTTCCGGAGACTGGCTCCACTTTAATGCAATTAGCGCAGGAATGACGGCGTGAGCGTTAGAGAATCTTTAAAAATCCCCTTTCGGCCAAGAGACTACTTATCTCACAGGAGAGGCTCTCCGGCCAGCCAAGAGCAGCAGGCGCTGCTTATTCTAGAAAGAATGCGCCATGTGGAGCTGGGATCCTCCGCGCATCTTTAGTGCCCGTTCGTCTCGCAGAACCGCTGGTCCAGCCGCTGCAGGGCGTCCGTTCCGGCCGGAGCAGCCTGGCGGGGGAGTCGGAAAGCAGGGCTCAGCCCCACAGGGCGGCAAGGCCTCGGGAGCACAGGGCGGCTCGGGTGTCGTGTGGGATTTGTAAGCAGTTCGCTCTCACTGTCGTTTGTGTGATGGGGACACACACATCAGTGACATCAAGTCCTCCCCGTCCTGGCTCTCACCCTCGAGCGGCAGGTTCTCCCCAGGAACTCGGGGACCCTCTGCGGCAACGGGCTCTGTCACTCCAGGGCGTCCCCAGGCCCAACCGGAAATGCTCCGTCGCTGAGCCTCGCGGGAGACGCTTCTCGGCTGCGCGTTAGCCTTTGGGGCGACAACACGGCAGGAACCCAACGAGACGGGAGCGGCCAGTCCTGTCACGTCCGAGGCGACAGAACTGCTGTCCGTGTGCCTGTGGACGGACACCTAACGTTCCCCACCTCGCGTTGTGGCAAGTCGAGCTGCTCAGGAGAAGCACCTGTCTGAGTCGCTCTCCCGCATCCTCCTGGGCACCCGCCTGGCGTGGGATCGCGGCGTCAGCCGTCCCCACGTGTAGCTGTCGGAGGAAACATCCGACGGTTTCCCACGGCGGCCGCCCCCCCCACGCCCCACAGCAACCCGCTCCGCACCCTCGCTGACACGCGTGTCCCAGTGGGGGTGAGGTGCTGCCGCTGCATCTGTTTCCCTGGCGACTGATGATGTCGAGATGTCTCCGTGTGCTCATTGACCGTTGGTGTCTCTTCTTGAAGAGTGTTGGTTTAAATCCGTGGCCCATTTTCTAAAATGGAGTTTTCTGCCTTTTTGTTGGGTTGTCTGAGTTTATTCTGTATTCCGGACACCAGGCCCCTAGCGGGTACGAGCCTCGTCAATACTTTGGTAATTGGTCATTTGTCTTTTCGCTTTCTTGATAACGTCCTTTGGTACATAGATTATTAATCATTTTGAGAGAGTCCCGTTTATCTACTGTTTCTTTTGTGGCTCGTGCTTTTCGTGTCGTATTCAAGAACCCAGGGTCCAGTCCAGGGTCATGAAGATGGGCCTGTGCTTTTCCTGGGTTTGGTGGTTTTGCTCTTACATTCAGGTCGCTACTCATCTTAAGTTACTTTGTATATAGTGTGAAGAGGGGGTCAGCGTTACTCTTGCGCGTGGAAAGAGAACGGGTGTGTGTTTATTTCTGGACTCGCTGTCTCATGGTCCGTAGGGCTGTCCTGCTGCCAGCACCACAGTCTGAACACTGTAGCTTTGGGGAAGCTGTGAAATCAGGAAGGGTGAGCCGTCCAAATGTGTTTCTGTTTCCCAGTACTTGGGCTTTATAGCGCCCTTTGACCCCTGTGAGCCTGAGGGCCTCGTCCGTTTCTGCGCGAGGCCGGTGGGATCTGAGGGAAGCCGCGAGGATCGGGAGCGGCGGATGCCCGGGTGCCCCTCCCCCACGGCTTTCCGTCTCACAGGAGCGCGCGCCACCTTCGTTTCTTCCAGCAAAGCTTCACGTTTTCCTTTGTGGGGCCTTTACCTCTCTGGTTGGGGTTATTTCTAGGCATTTGCTCGTATTGGATGCTGCCGTAAATGGATTGTTCTCTTACTGCCCTTCCCGTCACTCACGGGAGGTGTCTGACACACAGCTGACCTTTCCTGTCCGTCTTGTCCGACCCCCTACTTTTCAACTCTATTGAGACATAACTGACATGCAACACTGTGTGAGCCTAAGGGTTACACCATTTTCAATCCCAGGAAGATTCAGCGCGAGAAAGGAGCTTGGGATTTAGAAAGAAATCACCTGTAAAGCCCTTTGGACCGGACGCTGGGCACCGCAGCGACGGCCGTGGACTGTCAGTGTGACCTTCCGTGTCCAGCAGCACTAATCCGCGGAGGGTGGCCAGCCCGGCGCTGCTGGGGCGCTGCCAGGGCAGAGCCCGGGTCCACCCCAACCCCCCCGGACGGAGCCCCAAAGCCAAACCTCCTCCTGTCACCATTCGCCCCCTTTAGCCTTTCCTACACCCTCCCCTCTGGTAGCCCACACGGTCTGTGTCTGCGTTTTTGTTTGTTTGCTTGTCTTGTTTGCTCGCTGCTGCTTTCAGGTTCATGTTCGAATGTGAGTGACCCGAGGGGGGTCTCAACCTTCCTGTCCGACGTGTTCCACGTAATGCTGCTCCCCAGCCGTCCCTGTGTCTGCGACAGCCGCGTTCCGTCTCTGATGGCTGAGTGGGTTCCCACTGTGCACGGGTACCACATGTTACAATGCAGTGTGTTCCTGAAACCACATAAAAAGAAAAATAATTCCATCTTTTTAAATAGGAAAAATCGTGTGTTCTGTTCCAACCAAGGATGACTAGACGATTTTCACAGGCAGGAAACTAAATCCATGGAACGTGTGTGCATGACAAACAACTGGAAAGTAAATAGTCCCTAAACTAAGCGCAGTCAACGCTTGATTGTGCCAGCATCTCCCCTCTTTCTACGGTTTCCCCCCAAAATCTCCCCTTTGGATGCTCAGTTCTCTGCAGCCAAACTGCTCTTCAGCCTGAAGCCACAGCACAGACAGGCCCTCGGGCACACGCAAGGCTGGGCCAGGCCGCCTCCTGGGACCTATGGCGTGTTCACGGCACGGGGAGGGGGCGACGGTAAACCTGTTGGGGTGTCCCCTTCCTCCCCGCTCCCCGCCCCCCGGGTGGAAACTCTTCTTTTTAAAAAAGGGAGAGAGATCCATTTCTATAAAACCTTTTTACAGTTTATTTTCTGTTGTTCATCTTTAAAGTATAAAAATGAGGTTCTAGCTAAATGCAGGGTTTCCGTGGTGAAGCGTTGACCATGTGAACAAATAAATAAATATTTACAGTCTTTGGCAAAACAAGCGAAGTCTCATCAATCTGTACGAGAAGATTGTTTAAAAAAACATAAATAATTTACAAAAAATATGGTACATTCTAATATTCACATCGCCATCCCACACCGCTGCGTCCTTCGGCCCCACGGAGGGCCACACCCTCCCCGCCTCAGTCACGTCCGCCACCCTGTTGTCGTGGGAACAGAAGTCCACAAAAAAGTAAAAAAGTGCAGCAAAGTACAGAAAACCAACCTCAGAGAGAGCAGCAAACTGACTTTATCAGATGAGATCGGGGAGTGAAGGCAAACGCTTCAGGTTCTCTGGACTTGACCTCGAAATGGAATGTTAACAGAAGGGAAGGATCTGCCCCGTCGGACGAGACCAGCTCCTCTGATGAGGCCCCGCCGTCGGAAAGTCACGCGGCTGAAAGCACAGATGGACCCGACCCTCACACAGGACAGGACGGGGAGGGCGCATGGACGTCACCGGCAACAGCATAGATTAAGGTTCCACTCTAAACGCTCATCATCATTTGTTTATTCTACCGCATTTTACAGCACGCTTGGTCTGACAACATAAATTATCGAGCCTCGTGTTTTGACAGGAAGATCTGCTGTAACCGCCTTTGTCTCACGTGCTGGTCAGGTGCTTCTCCTGGACCTCGCACGCCCTCCGTGAGCCCTGACAGATGTCACGTGAGTCCCTGGAGGAACTGCCTCTGTCTCCTTCAATAAATACGGGCACAGCGTGTCACTGGAGCCTCAGTGAAACGCGTCACCCGATCGGGTGCAGGCGATGGCCGTGGCTTCAGAGCCCTGACTGGGAGTCGGGCGCCGGCGGGCACTGCCCGTCTGCCTGCCTGGCCTCGGGGCAGAGGTGGGAGAGAAGCCGGGTGAGC
>NW_005353666.1:435260-437230 GCF_000412655.1 Myotis brandtii | reverse complement strand
CGTGCGCCAGCCAGTGGCAGGACGTTCCCTCCTGGGCAGACCCCGTCTCTCTCTGCCGAGGGGCTGTCACTGTAGGAAAGATTAGGGGAGGGGTGTGCCTTGCCCGGCCACGCCCCACTTCAGATGTGAGGGAGCCTCTTCCTGTGGGAGCTAACGTGACGGGAGCGTGGACAGCGCCACGGGAGCAGCGGCAGCTGGGCACGAGGTCTGAGTGACGGTAACGCCTCACGCGCAGCGTGCCCTCAGCTCCGTGTGCACACACAGTCGGCAGTCACACTGTCCACGCACACGCCGTTCTCTCTACACAAACAAGAAGCAACGCCACGGCGGCCGTCACGCCACGGTGAGTCTCGTGTGCCGTCACTGCTTCCGGGCGGGCTGGGCATCCCTCTTCGGGCCCGTTGGCATCTGCCCGCTGGAGGCACTTGGGCTTGGGGTTGAAGGAGGTGAAGAGCCGCTCGAAGTTAAGGTCAAGGTCAGAGACGCTGCCGGAGAGAGAAGCCGGGGACCAGGATGCTGAGGGGTCTGGTAACAGCATCTACGGTGCGTGCGGGACACGCGCGAGTCGGGGTCACACATCTAGAAAAACAGTCAGCGGTTAGGACGGGGCATTTGTCTCATCCCATTTTCTTTGACCTACAGCCTAAACTGCCATTATTTTAATTTTAAAAAAAGACATCCATGCCCCCCCGGCTTGGCTCAGGGGTTGAGCATCGACCTATGACCCAGGAGGTCACGGTTTGATTCCGGTCAGGGCACAGGCCCGGGTTGCGGGCTCCATCCCCAGTGTGGGGTGTGCGGGAGGCGGCCGACCCATGATTCTCTCTCACCCTGGATGTTTCTCTCTCTCCCTCTCCCTTCCTCTGAAATCAGTAAAAGTGTATTTTTTTAAAAGAGACGTCCACATGCGGCTGGATGATGCGCAGATGCAGACCTGAGGGAGGGAGGAACAAATGCCCGGAACGGCCACTAGCTCAGGACAAGGACACTGCGCCGGAGGCAAGGAGGTGCGTCGGCACCGAGCCCTCCGCTCGGTCCCCACGTCTGTCTCGTGTGGTCTGAGCAGCAGCTCTGAGCCTCACTTGCCTCGTTGCACAAGCGGTATTTTCTGTCTACGTGAAGGTGTTAGGCCTGGGGGAGCCAGGTTCCCTCCAGGTCTGTAATAATCTGAGCAAATGCACTTGAGAGAGAGCGCTGAGCCTCCTCCCTGCCTCCCCTCCCCTCCCTCCCTCCCTGCCTCCTCCCTCTCCCTCCCTACTTCCTTCTCCCTCTCTTGCTCTCTCTTGCGCGCGCTCTCTCTCTCTCTCTCTCGCTCTAGCTCTCGCTGTCGCTCGCTCTCTCTCCCTTCCACAAGGGCAGTGCTGAAAAGTCCCATTAGGGTCCTGGAGGTGTAGGAAGCGCTGGGCGTGTGGTGGGTGCCGTGGACGGGTGGGGCTGTGAGCATTTGCTAAGTGTGTGGCCTCCCACATTCAACTTCAACCGTCACAGCAGCTCAAGCTGAGCAAACCCGCATCTGCCAGGGCCGAGCCCTCGCTCAGGCCGCAGCCTCGAGACGCACCGCACAGGTGTGCTGCCCGCCTCCGGCCTGGACGCCCCCGCACCCACCTCTGCACTCGTACTTGAGGTCCGAGAAATAGACCATTTCTTGAGAGAAGACGAACAGGCCCAGCCGCCCGCCCGCGTAGGTTTGGTCGTAGATGGGTCCCGAGTCTGCCATGACCTGCTTCCCTTCGTGCACCAAGACCCTGTGGGCGGGGGGGGGGGGGGGCGTGGCCTCTGGGGGGGCTCCTGGGAGGAAACTGCTTGCTTCCCACACCCCTTCCCTTCCCTTCTTCCCCCACTCACTGCCCAGGCCAGAGAGTGGGGTTTGCCCGACTCTGCCTTTCAGAGCCAAGAACTGTCGGAACAGTGAGCAGCACGTCCTTCCGTCCCTCAGGAGCGGCTCACCTTACATAGCCCGTCCGGGGTCG
>NW_005353666.1:434267-435086 GCF_000412655.1 Myotis brandtii | reverse complement strand
GCTCACCGTATGTAGCCCGTCCGGGGCCTGTGTGTCAGGTGCCACCGGTAGGCGGTGTAGTCCTTCCAGCCAATGTTTTTGGGGTCGTGCCACAGCGTCCGCACCTGAGGGAACGTTCCCCGAGTCCTGAGCGCAGCCACAACAACAAATGGGAACGGGGGGCGTTGCTCTGCATACCAGCCCCGCGACCCCGTCCGTGGAGTAAGCTCCAGGGCGGATGGAGAGCCACCGACAGGGACCAGGACGTTCAGTGCTAAGAGCACAGCCCTGAGCCGGGTCACGGGTCCAGGTTCTGGACCTTCCGCGCCCTGAGCCGGGACCGTGGGAGAAACACCTACTTTTAAACCATCTCCCCGTCTAATTGGCCAGAGAATCGCCCGTCATGTTTGCAAAAGTACCAGCACGGTGCCTTTAATCAGGGGGAGACTCGATAAAGGGGGTTAACATGCTGGTCACTGAGTTAAAAAGCACAAAAGAGAAGGTGGGTGTCCCCAGGTGGGCCGGCCCCCCTCACCTGCCCCGCCGTGTTCCCCGTGTGCCACAGCGCGTTCCGCAGGTGCTCGCCGGTGCCCGTGGTGGAGTTGACCACCTTGAGGGACACGCCCGAGTAGCCGTAGGCGCGGGTGGGCTGGTCCTCCCAGTAGGTCTGGGTCACCTGCTTCCACATCACCACGTAGAAGCGGCTGCTGGACTGGTAGCCGAAGACGAAGCCGGCGTAGTCGTCGTCCCGGTCGGTGTTCACGTAGAAGGTGCCGCTGAAGTCCACAGACCCGAACTCGTCGAAGCCTGCGCGAGGGGCAGGGCCGGGGCAGTCAGAGC
>NW_005353666.1:428291-434105 GCF_000412655.1 Myotis brandtii | reverse complement strand
ATGCCGCTCGGCCGTGCCCGCCCTCACCCGGGTTCTGTCCCTGGGTGTGAACACAGGAAGAGGGGTTCGTCTTTGCATATCCGACCTACGGAGCCAGCAGAGCCACACACACTGCGTTAGGTGACGGTGTGTGACTCAAGGTCATAAAATAAAAGGGCAAATGGCTTCCTAAAAGCCTTTCAGAGACGAGGGCGAGGCAAGTGCCAGCTCTGAGCAGAGGTAGTTACAGTCTCGGGGACGGGGCCACTGAGGACCCCCAAGTCCCCTGTGGCTGTCAGGAGCAGCCGTGGGCACGGCGGCCGGAGGCTCACCCACAGCGATGCCGGGGTCCGAGTTGGCCGTCTGCACCAGCTCCTTGCCCTGGTGGCGGATGACCCAGTTGGGGTCGATCTGCGTGGTGCCCTTGGGGTCCAGGTGCACCATCTGGAAGTTCCTGAAGTCGGTCTCGCTGATGGCGCTGTTCTCGGGACACACGTCGTCGATGTCGGGGACGCTGTCGTTGTCGAAGTCGTCCTTGCAGGCGTCGCCCCGCCCGTCACCTGCCAGGAGGAGGAGAGGCGCAGGGTCAGGAGGGGCCACGCCTCAGGAGCTCGGCTCTCGGCCCTGGGAGCCGGTGGGCGGGCGCTGGCCGTGGCACCGTCACACCTACCGTCCGCGTCCTCCTGGTCGGGGTTGAAGACCAGCCGGCAGTTGTCACGGTCGTCGGGCACCCCGTCGTTGTCGTCGTCCGAGTCGCAGGCGTCGCCCCGGCCGTCGCTGTCGTGGTCGGCCTGGTTGGCGTTGGAGACGTAGGGGCAGTTGTCCTGGTTGTTCTGGTGGCCGTCGTCGTCGATGTCCTCGTTGTCGTCACACTGGTCCCCCACCAGGTCGTTGTCCACGTCGACCTGGGCACAGAGCACCCGCCGTGAGCGGGGTCTCCCCCTCGTCCCCCAGGAGCGGCCGGTCTGGGGGCGGGAGCGGCTCCCCGAGATCACAGCCCGGCAGGACCCGGTCTCCATCCCTGCTCCCTCCACGGGGCCTCTCCCGTAGGGAGACGGGAAACTGTCCAGAATCAGGCCCTTTCTGACATCGTCCGCGGTTGCACACAGGGCAGGCAACCGCAGGTTTACAGTTGTTCGTATGGAAAATAATATGACGATTAATAAATAATAGTGCAAGAATAGCCCTGGCCGGTTTGTCTCAGTGGTTAGAGTGCTGGCCCATGGACCAAAGGGTCGCGGGTTCGATTCCTGGTCAAGGGCACATACCTCAGTTGTGGGTTTACTCCTCGCCCCCAGTCGGGGCCCATGGGGGAGGCAACCAGTAGATGTGTCTCTCTCACATCAGTGTTTCTCTCTCTCTCTCTCTCTTCCACTCTCTAAAATTCAATGGGAGAATATCCTTGGGTGAGGATTAAAGTAATAACGATGATACTATTGCAAGAATGACCTCTGCTCCGTGGACTCACAGCTGAAGCCCACAGCTGCCTGCCCTGCATCCTGTGAACGACATACACACGTTCTCACACGTCTCCCGAGGCAGCTCTGGGAAAGCCAGCCGCTGGCTGAGCCGGGGAGGTAAGTGCAGACCACACGGCGAAGCCTCTGTCCGTCCAGCCGTGGCCACCGAGACGCCAGGGCCGAGCGTGGAGGTCAGTTCAGCATGTGTTCCCGTGTCGTGCCGCGGCCGAGCTCATGGACACTCAGGAGGACGTACGTACGTTTATGTCTGAGACTGAAAGGCCCGGCCCCACCCCCGCTCCCTGACACCCGCCGGCCGCCCACCTGGTCGGGGTTGTGCACCAGGGGGCAGTTGTCGCAGTGGTCGCCCACGCCGTCACCGTCCGTGTCCCTCTGGTCCGTGTTGTAGACGTAGGGGCAGTTGTCGCGCTCGTTGAAGACGTCTGCGGGGGGAGAGGGCGCCGTCCCGTTTAGCAAAAGCACTGCGCTCCCTCCCGTCACGGAGCCTCACAGCCGGGCTCCCGCTGGACAGAGGGGGTGGTGAGTGAGGAGATGACTGGCTGCATGGACGCGCCTGTGTGACATTTCCCGTTAACTTTCAGATTTCACCCCCGGTGGCCACTGGCTGTGCCCGGTCAGCTCTGAGTCCACGGTGCTATTCCCTGAATAGCCACTCAGGACACGCGCCCTGGGTGCCCGGGCGAGCAGCTGAGGCTCCGAGGCCCTGGCATCCGTCCCCACGTGAGCGGGAAAGTAACGGGCACAGATGCGGGCTTTCAGGTGCCACCTTCGCCCAAGAAACCTGAAAACAGATCACGAAGTCCATCAAGACAGGAGCCGTGAAGAGACAGGTTCCTAGGGGAGCACGGTGTCACCCTCAGTGAGGAGGCAGCAAACACCCCAAACCAGGAGCCCAGGAAGAGCGTGAGGCAAGCCTGGGAGGATGGGGGTCACCCAGGTGCGGGGCGGCAGGAAAGGACCCGGGGCTGCGACCCATCCACGGCCCGGGAACGACAGGCGGACGAGAACAGCTCAGAGAGGCGCCTCCTCGCGCCTCAGCCCGTGGGGCGAGCTGAGCGGATCCAGCAGACACAGGACAGAAGTTTGCCGACTTCACACTGAGCCTCAGACACGCCCGTGCGGACGCGGCACTGACCGTCGCCGTCGATGTCCACGGAGCAGGCGTCGCCCTCGCCGTTGTGGTCGGTGTCGATCTGGGCGGGGTTGTGCACCTGCGGGCAGTTGTCGCAGCGGTCCCCCACCTCGTCCTTGTCGTAGTCGAACTGGCGTGGGTTGAAGAGGAGCTGGCAGTTGTCCTGCAGGGACAGCGGGGAGGAACTAGAGAAACAGCCCAGCAGACACACCGTCCAGCAGAGGTCAGAGGTCGGGGCCATTGTGTCCGCACGGGTGTGGCCAACCCAGCACACTCCTGACCTCAGATCACTTCCTACTTATATGTGCACCTGCCTCTCGAACATTTTGAGGTTTTCTAGCGCAGAGATGACAGCATACACTTCCTGGTGAAGGCAGGTACGTAAATACAAGTGAATGAATGAATGAATGAATAGATGAATGAATGAATGGGTGCGTCAGTGGGCCGACGGAAGGCAGATGCAGCAAAGCTATGAGTGAAAATTGCATCGTCTACCCTGCAGGTCCCGGTTAGGTGTGGCTGTAACTCCTTTATGATTCGCTACAGTTTTCTCAGGAAAGGGAGGCGCCTGCACATGGCCCCAGGGCACGTGTGTCGCCGTTTCTGCCACAGCCCCGCCCACCACTGCGCCACCCACGAAAAGCTAGTTAAGCTGTTAGCAGTGCTTCTAGCCGAGCGCCCGGCAGCTCCAGGCCCGGCCGGTCACTGCTGGGGTGGAGGACCAGCCTTCTCGTCGGTGACTGGGTGACGCAAGCAGGAGCCCCATCGCGACAATTCACGGCGACTGTTCAGTGGGAGGCGCTCGTCCCTGACCCCTCTGCTCGGGCCCCAGCGCGGGGGCTCGGAGGGCGCGGCCCCCCCACCTTCTCGTCGCTGACGCCATCGTTGTCATCGTCGTCGTCACAGGCATCCCCGATGCCGTCCTGGTCGAAGTCTTCTTGCCCCGAGTTGGGCAGCAGGGGGCAGTTGTCCTGGGACCAGAGGAAGCACACGTATGACCCCCAGGCCCTTCCTCCAGGCAGGCAGCCGCAGCTGAGGACCGAGATGGAGCCTCACGTCTGTCGGCCTCGCGGGAGGGCTGCCCTGGAGACCAAGTCACCACCCCTAGGAGTCGAGACCACAGACGCCGTGTCCTGAGCCCAGGACCCCGTGAAGCTGCCGAACGCCCGAGGAGGGACAGCTGCTCTGAGAAAATATGGACGCGGACGGAGCCCCACTGTCCCTCTCCTTCCCGTGAACGTCAGCTCGTCCACCAGGAGCCCACAGCGCCTACGGCGTCACTCCCGGGCCACCCAAGCCTCAGGCTCAAGTCACTGCCCTGGGTCACTCTTCCCAGAGGCAGGGACGTGCGCAACACGTCACAGATCACACGTCAAGGCCGAGCTGTGCGGACACCGAGGGAGGGGACCAAGTGCCCGGAGAGGGTCGGCAGCACAGCCTGCGTTTCTATGACGCCCACCAAATGGGTGGCCCGGCCTCACCCTAACCCCCTTAGAGACCCTGGGGCTCCGCCCCGGCGCCCTCACCTTGATGCAGTGGTAGGTGGCGTTGGTGGCACAGACCAGGTTCTT
The DNA here is from genome assembly GCF_000412655.1 of Myotis brandtii. Lineage (NCBI taxonomy): Eukaryota > Metazoa > Chordata > Mammalia > Chiroptera > Vespertilionidae > Myotis > Myotis brandtii. The sequence continues at coordinate 429,942 of NW_005353666.1, read as the reverse complement.
GTTGGGCCAGCCGTCCAGGTCCGAGTCCTCCCCGCAGATGAGCCCGTCGCCCGCGTAGCCCGTCTGGCACTCGCACTTGTACATGGGGTCGCTGAAGTGGCCCAGGTAGATGCACTCGGCGTGCCGGTGGCAGCGGTGGGTCTTGTCCTGGCACGGGTTCTCGGGCTCGCACACCTGGAGGACGGCCACACTGGTGGGGACCCTGGGACCCCAGCCCCCCCTGCACGGGGTCCAGGCCGCGTGCTCAGGGCTGCGCGGGCCTCCCCAGGCGGGCCTCCCGAGGGGTGCCTCCCGAGGGACAGTCGCTGGGACTCTGCTCCTTCAGGAGCCGCCTGGAGGCACCTGTGTCCCAACGAGCGCTGCCGACACCTGTCGGAGCCACAGGCGACCGCGGAAGCTGCTGATTCAGGAAAAGCTGAGTGTCCTCATGGATCCTGTGGCCACAGCTGAGCTCTGCCCCCACGTGGTCGGCTCTCGAGGGCCGACAGCGGATGTGGGTCCGTCTTGCCCACTCTCCCCAGACGCTGCCCTTCTTCTCCCGTCTCCACCCTCCGCCTCCCCAGATCCCGCTGACTGTTTGGAAGACCGAGCCACACAAAGGGCCGCGCCCGCTGCTCACCTGCTTTTCCGTCTGCGCGGCCTCCAGGCCGACCCCGAAGGGCTGGGTGCCCTTGTAGCGAGGCGGGCAGGGCAGGCAGTGGAACCCGGGGTCGGTGTTGACGCAGCGCTGGGACTTGCTGCTCGTGGAGAAGCAGACGTCGGTGACCAGGGCGCACTGTGGGGACAAGCAGGGGTGAGCCGCCCCGCCCTGCCTCTGAGGTGCCCCCTGCCCTGCCCGGGGTGGGCACCCACCTCATCCAGGTCCTCGCAGTGGGTCCCGTTGCCCAGGAAACCCACTGGGCAGGAGCCGCAGGACCAGGAGCCGTCAGGGAAGCTGTTGCACTGGGCGCCCGGGAAGCAGGGGTTGGACAGGCAGCCGTCTGCGTGGGGAGCAGAGCAGTCAGGGCTGCGGGTGGGGCGGCCGCCGGAACCGGGCCCAAGAGCGACTCAGACACTCACTGCGCCCCGGGGGTCCCCTGGGCAGGTCAGCACCGTGGTCTGGTTGTAGGGAAACTAAGGGAGGGACGCACGGGCTGGAGACGGGCACATAAGGTGGGGGTGATGCGCAAGGTGGGGGTGACGTGCACCTTGGGGGCCCGCACACGGGGCACCGTGCATGCAGGGGGTGGGGGGCAGGGAGGGGCGCTGCTGCCCAGAGCGCACGGCTGAGCTGCGAGGCTGGGGAGGTCACGTGTCACCACAGGCTGTTGTGCACCGTGTGCAGCCTCGTGCACGGTTCTGCTTTCACAGAAACGCAGAAGCGCGGAGGGACCTAACGCGGTGGGGACAGGTGTCTGTGTGCCTGCCGTCGACTGTTCTGTGTTTTCTGTCTATTTCCTCCCTTCCATCAGAATGAAAGCCAGTGGTCACTTCAAAGACGATTGTGGCCGCAGGGACAGCGCGGTGCCTCGTGATCCTCCGAGCTTCCCGCACACGCACCTACGGGGCAGCTCCGCTTGTTGCACATCTGCTGCTCCGTGCGGTCGCCCACGCAGGCCTTCCCCCCATGCTGGGGGCTGTTGCAGTTGCAGACGCGCGTCCGCTCACGGAT
>NW_005353666.1:427304-428185 GCF_000412655.1 Myotis brandtii | reverse complement strand
GGGGCCCATGGGGACCAGGGGCTCCAGCGGCCGTCGACTGCGGGGAGAGCAGGGACAGCGTCAGCCGGGGTGCCCTGCAGGCCGGGCGGGGGAAGCCGGGATACGGGTCTCCACGCAGCAGCATTTGGTGAGAAGCCCTTGGGTGACTGAGGTCGGGCCACGGAGCCGAGGGTCTCGGTTGGTTTGTAGTTTCCTCTCGGAAGAGAAATCGCAGCCCCTTCGGGTGTAGAGGTGACGGGGCTGCGGAGACCTCGGTCACGTGGGGAGAGGTGGTGTGACCTTGAGGTTCAGTGTTCACGGCCCCTTCCCATCACCCCACTCCCTTCTCTGGGTGACAGGACACCCAGGACTCAGGCTCCCGGAGGAGGTCCTGCTGCGGGGACCCACATTCTCTCGTCCTGGACTTGCGCCCGGCGGGCGGCTGTGTCCGGCACCTCGTTCTGGGCGCCTGCTGCGCCTGTTCTGGTTCTGGTCCCCTTGGTGCAGGTTAATGTGACTTCCCTGTGCTGGGCATCGACGCCCAGGGCTGCCTCCAGGCCAGCCAGCAAGGGGACCAGGCAGCTTCCACCTCTGCCAAGCCCTGGTCCCAGCTGCCCCCACGCACCCGCCCACACCCGCCTCGTCCCACTCACTTGGACACGGGGCTCCCTGGCAGCCTTTCGTCTCGCGGCCACTGCCTTTGCAGCCCTTGCCCCCCATCTGGGGCACCGGCGAGTTGCAGAGACGGATCCGCGTGATGTTGCCGACCCCACAGGTCGCGGAGCAGGAGGACCAGGGCGACCAGTGGCTCCAGCCGCCGTCCTGCCGGACTAGCACATGAGAGGTGTGGGCGTCAGCAGCGGCCTGGAGGGGAGGGGACCAGCCGGAGCCCAGGGACAGCC
>NW_005353666.1:425811-427205 GCF_000412655.1 Myotis brandtii | reverse complement strand
CGGTGGTCGCACTTGCCCAGGCTGCAGGCCCGCGTCTGGATGGAGGGCCCCAGGCAGGTGTTGCTGGTGACGTCGCAGGACCTTCCTCTCTGCTGGGTGCCGGGCCCACAGGTGACGGAGCACTGGGTCCACTCAGCCCACGGGGACCAGCCCTCCTCACCGTCGGCCGCTGGGAGGGAAACAGGCCGGTCACGCCTCCCCCGGTGATCGCGCAGGAGGGACCGGCCGGACAGAAGCCCTCGGTCCTCATTCAAGGCCTTGCAGACGCTTGCTGATCACCGAGGCCGGCCGCACTCACAGTGGAAGCAGGACGGGCAGCAGTCCCCCTCCAGCAGCGACGGGTTGGCGCAGGTCACCGGCGGGCAGGAGATTTGGTGGCAGACAGTTTTAAATTTCTGCGAGGAAAGAGAGGCGTTCATGTAGCCACCTCTGCTCCCCCACTCCTGATGGCCCACCAAGGCCGGCTGCCCGGCCAGTGCCAGGGGCTGAGGAGCGGAGGCAGGGTCCGCGCCCGGAGCGCAGGCTGCGGGCCTCACCTTGCAGGTGCATTTGGTGCAGCTGTCCACCACCCAGGTCTCGTTTTCCGCGAAGAACCGGCCGTCCTGCCAGCACGCGGACATGTTCCTGGTCTTCGGGGGGCCCCCGATGAGCTCCCAGAGGAACTGGTTGTCGTTGGACTGGAAATCGGGGCGGGTTTAAGGACAGACAGGAACCCTCGGTGGTTGGGCTCCCTGGGAAAGACGTCCCTCCCCCAGCTCTGCGGGCCCAGAGGGAGCCAGGTGTGCAGAGCGACTCCTGAGACGTGCACCGTGGAGGGCGCGGGTGTGCGAACCGAGCAACGCACAGGCCACTCACACCTCGCCGTGTCACTTCACCTGACACGTGCTCAGTGCTGGCTGCCTGAGCGTGTTCCCACCCACCCCACGCTCCTGGTGGAAAATTCCAGAAGGTCTCCTCGGTCTTGCTGTGCCCATTCCCTCGACCCCCACGGACCACCCACCCTGGGCAGTCAGGACGGGCTGGGCCCTCAGCCGTGCGTGCAGGTGGGCTGTGCCTGGGCCGCACCCACCACTTTCCGGAGGCTCTCGTGCAGCTGGTTGACGACGACGCGCAGCCCAGACAGCTCGCTAGCCATGCTGCCCAGCTCCTCACAGGAGCGCTCGCACACGCCCGGCTGCTGCACTTTCACGCTCGGGCCCACGTACGCCGTGGTGACCGCCGGGCTCAGGTGCAGCGTCTCTGTGTTCTCGCTGATGGCGTTGGCCTCCGCTGCGGGGAGTGACGGAGAGCCTGGTCGGAACCACATGGGCACAGCCCCCGGCCCCGCATTTAGCGGGAGGACCGTCCGCTCCTGACGCCCTCAGACTCAGCGCTGAGCCCGCCCGGCAGGGGGA
>NW_005353666.1:423595-425343 GCF_000412655.1 Myotis brandtii | reverse complement strand
CCCCACACACACACACACGAGCAGAAACCCACCCAAGACGGGGAGTGTGCTCAGAACACACCTACCTCCCTGGCTTTGCGGACAGCCTTTCCTGCTGAGAACGTCTTCCACCGAATCTTCAAACACTAAGTAGACGTTCTGCAGCAACCCCTGCAGGTGTGACAAGGAGAAACACGGGGGATGGGCAAACGCCACACCAGGGAGGCCTCGCTACGTGGACGAAAGAAAACTCGAGGCCTCCTGCCGTGGGGGCGTCTGTGCTGCCCGCTCGGCCCTGGCCCCTGTGGGCTGGGCCCCCTGGCAGGTCCCCGTGGGAGCGGCTGGGGCATGACGGGCAGTTTACAGAGGAAGGAGGGGGCGCGGGAGCTGGGAACTGTCTCTGAGCTCAGCCTGAGGGGTGTCCTGGACTGTCCTCTGCTGGCTGGGCCTCCGAGGAGAACAGCCGCCGCTCAATGTCCTGGGAACTGGGGGTCCAACCACAGACACAGGAGGAGACGAGAGGAAGTGTCTCCCACAGCCGGGTGGTAAGTGCAGGTCAGGCTGGGTCAGCTTCTGCCACGGGAGCTTTCTGACCCCAACCCTGACCCTGACCCTTACTCTGACCCTGACCCTGACCCTAATCCCAACCCTAACCCTGACCCTTACTCTGACCCTTACCCTGAACCTGACCCTAACCCTAACCGTGACCCTGATCCTGACCCTGACCCTTACCCTGACCCTAACCCTAACCATGACCCTGACCCTGGCCACCAGAGATTAACTCAGCAACATCTGTAGGCCTTTAACTCAAATAACAGAGTTACACACACACTTATTTCCAGAGAACACAGGTGCCTGGGAGAGACCGGCGTGCTCGCCCTCCTTCGTGGGTCCTTGCACGCCTGTGGCTTTAAAAAGACCCTCTTCCCGAAGGCGTTTAACGAAGACCCCATGGTGTTCCTCCCTGCCTTTCCTTGGAGGCAGACGGGGGGCTCAGCACAGGGAAGCCGGCCTGGGTCCCGGAACGTTGGGCCGACCCCTCGATCACATGAGCCTCGTTCCAAACATCAGTGGCTGTTTGTGCAGGTGAGAAAGTGCACCTGCAACACTGGCTCTGCCTGTCCTGGTGTGTGTGTGTGTGTGTGTGTGTGTGTGTGTGTGTGCGCGCACACAGGTGTGGGTGTAGGTGTGCGTCATGTGAACGTGTGTGCAAGGGTGTGGTGCACGAGTGTGGTTGTGTGCACAGGTGTACATGTGGGTGTGCAGGAGCACATGTGTGACGTTTGTTGAAGTGGCTGTACATGTCTGCATGCCCACACATGCGCGACTGTGTGTGGCCTGTGTGTGCACGTGTGTGTGTGTGTGCCTGACCTACTCCGACACAGGCCTCGTACCAGGAGATGCCCCACCGCCAGCGCTCCCACAGCTCTGCGGGCACCTGGCCGGCGCGTACGCACCCGGAAGTGGCTCTCCCGGGCGGAGCCTTTGGCCACGTACATCCTGCTCTTGTCCGTCGTCAGCTGCTCGTAGAAGGGCTTGTCCAGCGTGAAGCTGTCAATCAGGGCGCAGCCCACGTACAGGCTGAACGTCTCGCCCGCCACCTGCACGGTGACATTCTTCCACTGGGCGTCGGCCAGGCCCACGTCCTCCAGGGACAGCACGTGCTGGGTGCCATCCACCCAGTAGGTGAGGTCCAGCGTGTCGGCCGGGCCGTTGGAGACCAGCTCGAACTGCCTGTGCGTGCCGGGGCCCTCGAGGGCCAGCAGGCT
>NW_005353666.1:420706-423146 GCF_000412655.1 Myotis brandtii | reverse complement strand
ATCCGGCCCAGCTGGTCGGCGCTCACCGGCGGGATGTAGTCGAACCGCACGAAGCGGTAGGCCGGCACACCGGGGTCGGGCCCCCGGAACTGCTTGGCCCCGATGGTCTTGCGGTTGATGTTGCTGATGCTGAAAAGGTCGAAGGCCATGTCCTCGTCCTGGTCACCGGCTGCCCAAGGGAGCGAGCGGGGTTACAGCCACGGCGCTGGTGCCAGAAACGAACGAGGCCACGGACACCCAGGTCCCCTTCCCTCCCCACGGGTGCAGTGCCTTCTGTAGAGCCTCAAAGGGGGGTCCCCAAAACGGCTGGTCCCCTTGATGGGCCAGCATATCACCCACAACCTCCCTGTGTCCAGGCCCCCGCCCCTCAGGTGACCGCCATCCCCAGCGCAGGTTCCGGCCCCGCCCACTCACCCTGAGCTCCGCAGGAGGCCCAGAGGGCCGGCAGGACCAGCGCCCAGAGCATCCCGCCTCGCGGCCGCCGGCACCTGCAGACATGAGAGCCGGTTAGTCACAGTGCAGCCTCAGTGCGGACTCGACTTCCTGCTCGGATGACCATTGGCAAGAGGTCAGCGTTGTGGCCGGCCCTGTGCTGATCGCATTGGATGTTTGTGTTATAAATCGTCGTCATGAGCCAGGAGGTAAGTGCTCCTGCTCTCGTCTCGTGTGCAGAGTCCTCGCCCCACCGCTGCTCGGGGTGCAGCCAGAACCTGACCGAGGAAGTCGGGTCTGGAGAAACGTCAGCGTGTGGACGTGACCCCGCAGGCGTTGTGTGGAAATCGCCAAGACAGCAAAGTTACGCACGAACAACTGAAACAATGCACACGAAGTGCACACGCGTGAGGAATGAGCTGAGAGTGGGGCACGTCACTACAGAGAACAAACCACACGCCTTGGACACGTCTCCCTCGCTGGCGCGGTTCCGCAGCCTGTTTTTCCGTTCGTTCTTGGCGATTGTCAGTTGGCCGCCTCAGCAGAGGCTGGGCCAGGAGTCAGGAGACCTGGCGGCTGTGGCGGCTGCAGTTAACCCCCGCTGGCCTCCCGGGTCCTGAGCCCAAGCCCTGGGGCCCGATTTCTCCCCAGGCAGGACCTCCGAGCGAGTTGGGGTGACGGGTCTCGGTGCTGAAGGAGCCGCCTCTCCAGAAACGTTCGTCAGCGGCCCCGTCTCTCGGGGGGAGAGGCCCAGGGGACGGGACGCCTGCTTTACACCATCAGCCCCGGGGAGTCACCGGGGAAGTGGGGGGCCCAGGGCTGGGGTGCCGGCGAGCCTCTCTGTGTGGGTCCCCCACCTGCAGGGTGGGGAGTCGCCCTTTAACATGCCCGCTGCCAGGTGGGTGCGAGGAGTGTGTGCACTGGGTCACTGAGCACAGCACCCACATGTGTTGGTCACACAGCCGCTCGCATCTGGACGCATGCCCGTGACCGCCCGGCGCAGGGGCAGCGAGGGATGTCAGCGGGCTCTCAGGAGGATTGGGGGACATGAGCAAACGCGTGTCCACGCTCCTCAGCGAGCTGCCGGTCAGTGGTCCACTCGGCGGCCTGAGGTGCCTCTGTCCCCTACGGACAGCGGGGGAGGCTGGCCCTGGCAAAGGCAGGCCCATCCGGAACGTAAACTGTACACTCTGGATGCCAGCTCCCCGAGTCCAGGCTTAAACAGTGAGCGAACTCTGTTCCGACCGCGGACCCTGTGCTCCCTAAAGCAGAAGCGCGACCGTCTGTCTGTCTGTCTCTGCCACGTGCCACCTGGGGGCGAGGGTCTCATCTCGCGAATGGAGACAAGCACACCTGCGGGCACCGCCCGCCTCCCGCATCAGAGGATCCCAGCGGCTCGGCCAGGAGGCCCGAGAGCTGCCGCCTCCTAAGAGTCTGTCTCCGCCCTCACAGCAGGAGTGACGTTCGGAGCGCGGCATCCCTGTCTGTGCGAGACCCAAGGCTGCGCTCCGGGGCCCCCTCGCCCCTGCCTCCGGCCACCCTGGCACTTGGCATGGACTGGCTCCTCGCCTTTCATCAGTGACCGGCCTTGGGAGCCACTCCGCGGCGACGGGGCGTATGCGGTCGGGGTCTCGGGTTCTCAGAGTTGTTTCCCCCTAATTCCTTCCCCGCGGCTCCCCCAGAGCAACCACCTTCTCCTTCTGCAGCGGAAACACTCGCAGGCGCCCGGCCCCGGCAGGTACGGCCATGAAACCACGTCGGGAGGTGACGCAGGTGCCCAGGCCGAGGCCAGAACGGCCGAGCCTCAGTCCCCCGTGAGTACAGACCGGGCAGTGAGTACAGACCGGGCGTGAGACGCGGCGGCTGGACCACGTCGCCACCTCCTCCAACTGTGAACCTACGCCTCGTTTCCGTCTCCCTCAGAACTCAGAATTCTTCTCCGAAAACTAAATGACAATGAGACCGTTTGAGACCGTGAAAAAGTCTTAACGGGTCTTACCGGGAAGAG
>NW_005353666.1:419638-420609 GCF_000412655.1 Myotis brandtii | reverse complement strand
ACGGGGGGGGGGCGCACTGGCCTCCGGGCAGCGGCTCTGCTTTATATGCTCCTGTCTCCGCTTAATTCATTCCCTCGAAGGAATGACATAATTCCTCCTCCTCCAGGACCGCAGAGGAGGGGCCAGACGGGGAAATGGCTATAAATAAACCGCAGGAGCAGGAATGCCTCTCGCTCGCGTGCGTCTCCGGGGGCTCCGGGTGCCTGGGGGGACACGCACAGCAGCAGCCGAGCTGCTGGTCTAGGCCGTGTGGAGCCTGTGTGAGGAGTCGGCGCTGCCCCGCCTGGAACTGGGCCGCGGAGCTCGCTGAGGGACCTGCCTCCCCGCCTGGTCCGTGTGGCTCCTGCCTGGGCTCTGCACAGAGGGACAGCCAGGGGGAGGGGGGCCCATGGAACCACAGGGCAGAGTCGGGGGCGCGAGTGGACAGCCAGGCTCCTGCGAAGTCCACAGACTCGAGTGAAGCATCGGTTCAAGGGGGGACAGTGGGTGTCAGGAGGGTGGGGGGGCCACAGGCAGGTCCGTGCTGGGGTGAACCACGTTCCCCCCGAATTCTTGTCCACCTGGACCCTGTGGGCACAGCCAGTCGCTGGGAGGCAACGGGGCGAGGGCTGCCGAGTCCACGGCGGGTGACGCCCTCACACGGACGAACTGATCATGAGCAAAGGCAACTATTTAACCCAGAGGCTCGCGGACACGTTCTCGTGCTGCCTCGGCGACTGAGAGGAGGGTTGGGAGAACTTACCTGCGTCCAAATCCGACTTCCTTTGCTCAGTCCGAGCCCGGCCTCTCCGGCTGCCCAGACCCGACAGGCCCGCTCGCCCCACAATGTCCCGGGGCGTGAGTGACCGCCATCCGCTCCCCCGGGTGCAACAGGCAGCCTGCCGTGCGGTTGTGCAGAATAAACACTCGAGAGTGAAAACGGTGGCAGCAACCAGACTGCCTGCCATTCGCCAGAGCTCACATCCCAGGCT
>NW_005353666.1:418430-418655 GCF_000412655.1 Myotis brandtii | reverse complement strand
CGCGGAGCCGAGCGGGAGGGCTGCTCCGTGTGACGTCGGCGGCATCTGTTTCCTCTTCGTCTCCGGCCGTGAGTAAGCGAAGGGCTTTCTTACCCCTCTGGGCGGGGCAGGGGTTCCGGGAACTCGTGTCTTAACTGAAAACAGAGGGAAGCGAGTCATCCGCAGAGGAGCGGGCGGGGGGAGGTCAGGGCAGAAGCTCCGAGGGCCCAGGCCAGCGATGAGGTC
>NW_005353666.1:416414-416650 GCF_000412655.1 Myotis brandtii | reverse complement strand
GCAGGCCTGGGGTCCACAGGGGCTCAGGAGCCTCCGCAGGGCGGTGCACCCAGGGGGGAGGCCGGTGCCGAGTCACAGCGCGTGTCCAGGGAAGGACACATGCCGTGCGGTTCACAAGCCGCCCCACGTGTCTGGCAGGTGCACCGTCTTGTAATTAGGCAGGAATCTGAGCTCACAGGCGGGACGGGGCGCGGGGACAGCGGTGACAACTCGCTCGCTGTGGGCACCGTGTGCCC
>NW_005353666.1:415613-416211 GCF_000412655.1 Myotis brandtii | reverse complement strand
AAGCCGCAGGCTCCGCGCCCCAGAGCGTCTCCGGTGGAGCCCACGCGCGGACGGAGAGCAAGGAAACGCGGGGACCTAAGTAGCTGATCCGAGCGCGTTTCTGATGTTCACTCTGTTCTGTGGGTCCTGCAGCCACTGAAACATAAAAATAAAGGTTTTCTCCGGTTGGAAGGTGTCTCCAGTGTGTGTTCATTCAGAGAAGCCGTGAGAAGCCGGGGAGGGTCGCACTCAGTGACCGTGAAAAGGTCTCGTTCACGCAGCGAAGACCCAGCCCGGGGCCAGACCAGGCGGCAGCGCGTGTTCCACCGACGGCGTCAGCTCGGAGAGAAGCTGGCGATCGGAGCTCAAGGGGCAGGAGGTCAGTACGTTCGGAAACGAGTGAGGCGCTGGCTGTCCCCGGCCTCGGCCAACCTGTCAAAGTGTGTGGTTTACCTCGATTCAGTGTTTACATTTTCTCTAACATCTGGTGTGAGCTCATGGCTCTCTCTAGAAATCTTCAAAATCTGGTCAATGTTTTAAACAATTTTATTTTTTACTAGAGGCCCAGTGCACGAACTGGTGTTGGCGGGGTGTCGGGGGGGCGGGGGTCCAGCCCCAA
>NW_005353666.1:413497-415132 GCF_000412655.1 Myotis brandtii | reverse complement strand
GCCCCTGATCAGAGTCGGGGGGGGGCCAATTTGGGGGGGCTGGAGGAGGTTGGCCGGTTGGCCCCGCCCCCTAGGGGTGTGGGGGCGATCAGGGGCATGGCTGGCCAGGGGGAGGGTCCATGGGAGGTTGGCCGCCCGTCCCACCCCTGATCAGGCTGGGTTCGCTGGCCGCAGTGGGCGTCATAGCGATCAGTTGTTCTGGTCTACAGCGTCCGGTCACTGGCTTTTTATATATATAGAAGGTTATTTTCCTTTTTTAGTCTATAGGTGTGGACAAAAGTAGGTTTACAGTTGTTCATAAATTATTAATAAATAAATAACACAAGAATAAACTGTGTTTTGTGTACTCATGTCTGTACATGTACTTTTGCCCACCCCTAGACTATGGATGGGATTTTGTTCTCAGCTTCCTTTTCACATAATTCGCTTCGTGTATAAACACGATGGATTTTTATGTCGGTTTTATATCCTGAAACGATGCTGAGTGTATTCGCTCTGACAGTTACTTCTGTGGAGTCTTTAGGGCAGGGGTCCTCAAACTTTTTAAACAGGGGGCCAGTTCACTGTCCCTCAGACCGTTGGAGGGCTGGACTATAGTTTAAAAAAAACTATGAACAAATTCCTATGCACACTGCACATATCTTATTTTGAAGTAAAAAAACAAAACGGGAACAAATACAATATTTGTATTTGCACGTGGCCCGCGGGCCGTAGTTTGAGGACCCCTGCTTTAGGGTTTGCTGCATGTGAGACATGACATCTGCTGAGATGAGTTATCATCTTCCTGTTGATTTGGACGACTTTCTTTTTCTCGCCACGACTTCGAGGTATTAAGTGGAATAGCTGTGAGGACAGTGGGCATCCGTGCCTTGTTCCAGATCTTAGAGGAAAAGCTTTCGGTTCTTCACCATTGCATAAAACGTTCGCTGTTGGCTTTTTGCACGTAGCCTTGCTGTGCTGAGGAACGTCTTTGTATACCTCATTCATCGAGGGCTTCACAATGAAACGTGCTGAATGTTAGCACGTGCTTTTTCTGCATATACTTTGACTAGAGGCCTGGTGCACAAAAATTTGTGCACTCAGGGGTGTCCCTCAGCCCGGCCTGTGCCGTCTTGCAGTCTGGGACCCCTTGGGGAATGACCACCTTCTGGCTTAGGCCCGCTCCCCAGGGGATCGGGCCTAAGCTGGCAGTCAGACCTCCCTCTGACAGCCCAGGAGCCCTCGGGGGATGTCCACCTGCTGGCTTAGGCCCGCTCCCCAGGGGATTGGGCCTAAGATGGCAATCAGACATCCCTCTGACAACCCAGGAGCCCTCTGGGGATGTCCACTTGCCAGCGGGGACCAGGCCTAAGCTGCAGTCCGACATCCTTAGCGCTGCTGAGGAGGCAGGAGAGGCTCCCACCATCACTGCTGTGCTGGCAGCTGTCAGCCTGGCTTGTGGCTGAGCAGAGCTCCCGCTGTGGGAGCACACTGACCACCAGGGGGCAGCTCCTGCATTGAGCATCTGCTCCCTGGTGGTCAGTGTGTGTCATAGTGACCAGTCATTCCCAGTCGTTCTGCCGTTAGGGTCAATTTGTATTACCCTTTGTTATTATATAGGATAGAGGCCTGGTGCATGGGTGGGGGCCAGCTGGT
>NW_005353666.1:405775-413309 GCF_000412655.1 Myotis brandtii | reverse complement strand
GCTTGGGTGCCTGGCCAGCCTGGGTGAGGGGCTGAGGGCTGTTTTCAGGCTGGTCAAGCCCCCCAGCAGGGACCCTCACCCCATGAGGGTGTGGCCAGCCTGGGTGAGGGGCTGATGGCTGTTTGCAGGCTGGCCACGGCCCCCAGCTACCCAATCTCCCAGTGGAGGCTGGCTGGAAGCAGGTATCTGGGATTTATTTATCTTCTATAATTGAAACTTTGTTGCCTTTAGCAGAGGCCACAGCCAGCCAGGGCAGGCGGGAAGCTTGGCTTCCTCCATCGCCGGGGCAACTAAGCCTCCTGCTTGCTCCAGCTCTGTGGCTGCTGGACGCCATCTTGGTTGGGTTAATTTGCACATAGTCACTCTGATTGGCTGGTGTGCGTGGCTTGGGGCGTAGCGAAGGTACAGTCAATTTGCATTTTTCTCTTTTATTAGATTAGATGCTCGTACGATCTTTACCCTTCATTTTGTGGACGGGCTGTATTGCCTGGATGTGCACATGCTGGGCCGTCCTCACATGCCAGGGGTGAATCCCCCCTGATCCTGGTGTGTGGTCCTTTCACTGGGTTGTGAACTTCAGTTTGCTAATGTTTGACTGGGGGGGTTGCATCTGTGTTCGTCAGGGGTCTTGGTTTGCAGTTCTTCTCTCTGTGGTGTCTTTGCCTGGCTTAGGTCTTACGATAACGCTGGCCTCGGAGTCTGGAGGTGCTTCTCTTCTGTTTTTGGACGAGTTTAAGAAGGACTGGCATTAATTCTTCATGAAATGCTTGGTGGCATTCACTTGTGATGTCGTATGGTCCTGGACTTCTGTCCTTGTTGGACGGTTTAGATGATTAATTCAATATTTTTATTGGTTATTTGTCAGTTCAGGAATCTTATGTTTTCATTATTCATTCTGAGTAGGTTGTGTGTTTCAATGACTTATTCCATTTCTTCTAGGTTGTCCAGTTTGTTGGTGAATAATTGTTCATAATAGTCCCTTATGATCTTTTTTTTTTTAACTTTCTGTGCCATGAGTAGTAATATGTCTTCTTCCATTTCTGATTTCTTCTTCTTCCTCTTCTTCCTCTCCTCCTCCTCTTCCTCCTCCTCCTCCTTCTTCTTCCTCTTCTTCCTCCTCCTCCCCCTCCTCCTATTATTATTATTCTCCTTTGCCTTTGCTTTCTTCACCTTCTCTTTCATTCTCTCTCTCTCTTAGTCTAGCTTAGAGTTTGTCAATTTTATTTGTTATGTTTTTGCAAAAAATTAACTCAGTTTCATTGATTTGTTTCTATTGCTTTTTTATTCTCTATTTTATATTTATTTTTGCTCTGATATTATTATTTCCTTCTTTCTGATACTTTGGACTTGGTGTTTTCTTCCTTTTCTAGTTCTTGCTTCTTTTTTAAGGTAGGCGTTTATCGCTGTAAACTTCCTTCTTAGTGTGTCTCACAGGCCTTGGTGTGTTGTGTTTTTATTTTCATTTGTCTTAAGATATTTTCTAATTTTTAAAAATTTACTTCTTTGATCCAATGATTGTTCAAGACTGTGTTGTTTAAATTCCATGTATTTATGAATTTTTCCATTTTCCTTTTGTTATTGCCTTCTAGTTTCATTCCATTGTGGTTAAAAACAGACTTGAAATGAATTCAATCATCTTAAAGTTGTTAAGCCCTGACTTATGCCCGAGCGTGTGATCTGTCCTGGAGAACGGCCCATGGGCCCTGGGGAAGCTGTTGGGCGGGGTGGTCTGTCCATGTCCGTCTGGGCCACGTGGTCTGTAGTGGCGCCTGGGTCTGCTTTTTCCTCAGGTTTCTATCTGCCCATCATTGCAAATGGGGTACTGAGTCTTTCTCCACTATTACTGTATTGCTGTTTATTTCTTCCTTCAGGTCTGTCGATGCTTATATATTTATACTTGTCATAAGTTCTGGTTGGATTGATCCATTTTTAAATTATGCAATGACTTCCTTTGTCCTTGTGACACTGTTTGACCTAAAGTCCACTTTGATGTAAGTGTAGGCATCCTTATTCTCTCTCGGTTACCATTTGCATGGAATGTCTTTTTTCATCCCTTCACTTTTAACCTTTATGTATCCTGAAATCTGAAGCAGATTTCTTATGTACGACATGTAGCTGGATCTTATAGATTTTTAAATCCATTCCACCAGTGTATGTCTTTCTTTTTTTTTTAAATATATTTTATTGATTTTTTACAGAGAGGAAGGGAGAGGGATAGAGAGCCAGAAACATCGATCAGCTGCCTCCTGCACACTCCCCACTGGGGATGTGCCCGCATCCAAGGTACATGCCCCCGACCAGAATTGAACCCGGGACCCTTGAGTCTGCAGGCCGACACACCATCCACTGAGCCAAACCAGTTAGGGCCAGTGTATGTCTTTTGATTGGTGAGTTTAACCCATTTATACTTTAATTATTGATAGACTAGAGGACCAGTGCCCAAAATCGTGCACGTGTAGGGTCCCTACGCCTAGCCTGCGATCAGGCCATGTCGCCACCCCGAGATGCTGCTCGCCGCCCCTGGACGGTCCACGACGCTGCTCGCCAACGCTCTGCAAATCTGCTCGCTGTCCCGGGACGCTCCGCGATGCTGCCGCCCCACAAGTCCAGTCCTCAGTCCGGCTCTGCTGCCCCCCAGCCCGGTTCCCGTGGTTCCCCGTTGGCCATCCAACGATGGGAGCCTGCGGGCTGGGGGGAGGGACTGAGAGGTGGTCAATGCACCTCATAGCGGCTGGTTGATTGGTCGTTCTGGTCGTGACGCCTGGCCTTTTATTATTATAGATAAGAACTTACTATTGACATTTTTTTCTTTATTTTATTTTTCCATCACCATTTACCCCCTTATATCCTCTTCCACCTCCACATCCCATGCAACCACCACACTGTGGACCATGTCTATGAGTTCTTTCTCTTTTTTTCTCAATCCCTCTACCCGCCCCCAATACCCTCCAGCCAGAGCTGTCTGCCTGCTCTCTATCTGTGAGTCTGTGTCTGTTTTGGTGTTAGTTCGGTTTGCTCATTAATTTCCACAAATGAGTGAGATCATATGGTGCTTGTCTTTCTCGGACTGGCTTATTTCGCTCAGCATAATGTTCTCCAGATCCACTCATGCTGTCGCAAAGGGTAAACCTTTAATTGCTTTGTCTTTTTCTGTAGTTCTTTTCTTCCTCTATTCCTCTCTTGTCTTCCTCTGTGATTTGATATTTTCTTTAGTAATATAGTAAACATTCAGTAATAGAGTTTTTTGTATCCACAAAGTAGGTTTCTTACTTTGTGTTCACCACTAAGAATGCTTAAAGCTTTGGTTATAAAACTTCATTCTGAGCTGATAACTTAATTACATAGGGCATAAAAACTTCTACACGTTCAGTCCTCCTACTCCCACACTTTCTGTCACTAATGTCAGAATTTGCTTCTTTGTATATTGTGTCTCCTTTCCCCATTATTGTGGTTATAGTCATTTTAATCATATTTTCTTTTGACTTTGTTCTGGGCGTAAACATGCCACCCTGTCATGTTCTTCTTTATGTGACTAGTCTTTCCCTTTACTAATGAGACTTATACTTAAGTCACTAGTTTCTGTTCTGTGTCCATTTATTTCTAACTGGAGAAATCCCTTAGTTCTTTCTAAAGACAGTTCTAGTGCTGATGAGGTCTCTTGGTGTTGGTTTTGGAAATTCTTTATACTTCATTTTCTTTCCAGTTTTTTATTTTAGTAACTGGGGGCCCAGTGCACCCACAAATGAGTGAGATCATATGGTGCTTGTCTTTCTCGGACTGGCTTATTTCGCTCAGCATAATGTTCTCCAGATCCACTCATGCTGTCGCAAAGGGTAAACCTTTAATTGCTTTGTCTTTTTCTGTAGTTCTTTTCTTCCTCTATTTATTTATCTAAGATGCACCTACACTGAAATTATCTGAAAAATAAACAAGTCGATATTAAGAAAAAAATTGTAAATGGAAGATTATAAGAGAGGGTTTCGCATGCCAGCAAAAGTTACTGGCGTGCCATGTTTGGCACGCATGCCAGGGGTTGCCCACCCCTGGTCTATGCTATCATTTCTTTCCATTGTAGGAAACCTCACTCAATACTCACGCAAGTTTCAAGCTTAATTTTTTTTCTTTCCAGTCCTATTGGGGTACAGGTGACATGAACCCCCATGCTCATTTAAGATGTAAAAGAATGACTTGACGATGTATATTGGGAAACAATTACCACAAAACACTGTAGCTGACAGTCTCGATTTCATGCAGCTTTAAAAAAGAGAAGAAGTGCTTTTCCTTGTGTTGAGAACATTTAGGAGCTGCTCCTAGGAGCTTCCGAATATACACACAGCAGAGTCGGCTGCCGTCGCCAGGGGCACAGTGCACCCCAGTCCCACTTCACCTTCCCTCTGGGTGTCGGTCCCTTTTGACCACCTCCACCCAGGTCCCCGCTCCCCACCCACCTCCACAGGGGATGCGGGACAGAGGTACACCCCCGGGTTGTCCTCCACTCGCTAGAGGTGAGCACGTCCACGTACCGCCGTGGGTCAGAGCCCCGCGCAGTGGCCACACGTGGTGCACACGCTGAGCTAAGTCACCTTTCTTCCCTGTATGCATTCGTCCACCATATTCGTTTTCTGTGACTTAGGGGCCTCAAGCAACACATCATCTCTCAGTTCTGGAAGCCAGAGGCCTAAACGCAGCCTCGCTGGCCAACGCCAGGCTCTGAGTGCGGCTGACGGAGAACTTGCCTCTTTCCTCCCAGCATCCCAGGCTCCACCCACCCTCCATCCTCACGAAGCAGCACCCAGCCTGCCTCCGGGGACGCATCCCTTCCTCTGCCTCCTCCTGTGATCCCATCCCTGGACGCAAAGTCCACCACCCTCACCCTGTGTGCAAGGGCTCCAGAGCCCAGCGATGAGGCCTGCCTGTCACTGGGGCTGCTCTAATCCAGCAATTCGGGTAAGATGACCTTGGAACTGAATTACTGGGGCACGAACACAAGAGGCAACTGAACACCAGGGTCTCCTATGAGGTTAGCGGCCCAACTACCTGTGAAAGAGTGTCCCAGACACAGCCAGAACTTCTTGAGAGAAACCCTTAACCATAACCATAACCCTAATCCTAAACTTAACCCTATGCATAACCTTAACCAGTAGCATATTCTAAACCTTAAACATAACCATAATACTCAACCTAATCCTAACCCTAAACCTAACCCTAAACCTAACCCTAACCCTAACCCTAACCCTAACCCTATCCTCTAACCCTAACCCTAACCTCTAACCCTAACCCTACCCCTAACCCTATCCCCTAACCCTAACCCTAACCCTATCCTCTAACCCTAACCCTAACCTCTAACACTATCCACTAACCCTAACCCTATCATGTAACCCTAACCCTAACCTCTAACCCTAACCCTACCCCTAACCCTATCCCCTAACCCTAACCCTAACCCTATCCTCTAACCCTAACCCTAACCTCTAACACTATCCACTAACCCTAACCCTATCATGTAACCCTAACCCTAACCTCTAACCCTAACCCTACCCCTAACCCTATCCCCTAACCCTAACCCTAACCCTATCCTCTAACCCTAACCCTAACCTCTAACACTATCCACTAACCCTAACCCTATCATGTAACCCTAACCCTAACCTCTAACCCTAACCCTACCCCTAACCCTATCCCCTAACCCTAACCCTAACCCTATCCTCTAACCCTAACCCTAACCTCTAACACTATCCACTAACCCTAACCCTATCATGTAACCCTAACCCTAACCTCTAACCCTAACCCTACCCCTAACCCTATCCCCTAACCCTAACCCTAACCCTATCCTCTAACCCTAACCCTAACCTCTAACACTATCCACTAACCCTAACCCTATCATGTAACCCTAACCCTAACCTCTAACCCTAACCCTACCCCTAACCCTATCCCCTAACCCTAACCCTAACCCTATCCTCTAACCCTAACCCTAACCTCTAACACTATCCACTAACCCTAACCCTATCATGTAACCCTAACCCTAACCTCTAACCCTAACCCTACCCCTAACCCTATCCCCTAACCCTAACCCTAACCCTATCCTCTAACCCTAACCCTAACCTCTAACACTATCCACTAACCCTAACCCTATCATGTAACCCTAACCCTAACCTCTAACCCTAACCCTACCCCTAACCCTATCCCCTAACCCTAACCCTAACCCTATCCTCTAACCCTAACCCTAACCTCTAACACTATCCACTAACCCTAACCCTATCATGTAACCCTAACCCTAACCTCTAACCCTAACCCTACCCCTAACCCTATCCCCTAACCCTAACCCTAACCCTATCCTCTAACCCTAACCCTAACCTCTAACACTATCCACTAACCCTAACCCTATCATGTAACCCTAACCCTAACCTCTAACCCTAACCCTACCCCTAACCCTATCCCCTAACCCTAACCCTAACCCTATCCTCTAACCCTAACCCTAACCTCTAACAC
This sequence comes from Myotis brandtii, assembly GCF_000412655.1. Taxonomy (NCBI): domain Eukaryota; kingdom Metazoa; phylum Chordata; class Mammalia; order Chiroptera; family Vespertilionidae; genus Myotis; species Myotis brandtii. Next base: position 406,826 of record NW_005353666.1, on the reverse strand, counting down.
TATCCACTAACCCTAACCCTATCATGTAACCCTAACCCTAACCTCTAACCCTAACCCTACCCCTAACCCTATCCCCTAACCCTAACCCTAACCCTATCCTCTAACCCTAACCCTAACCTCTAACACTATCCACTAACCCTAACCCTATCATGTAACCCTAACCCTAACCTCTAACCCTAACCCTACCCCTAACCCTATCCCCTAACCCTAACCCTAACCCTATCCTCTAACCCTAACCCTAACCTCTAACACTATCCACTAACCCTAACCCTATCATGTAACCCTAACCCTAACCTCTAACCCTAACCCTACCCCTAACCCTATCCCCTAACCCTAACCCTAACCCTATCCTCTAACCCTAACCCTAACCTCTAACACTATCCACTAACCCTAACCCTATCATGTAACCCTAACCCTAACCTCTAACCCTAACCCTACCCCTAACCCTATCCCCTAACCCTAACCCTAACCCTATCCTCTAACCCTAACCCTAACCTCTAACACTATCCACTAACCCTAACCCTATCATGTAACCCTAACCCTAACCTCTAACCGTATCCACTAACACTAACCCTAACCCTATCATGTAACCCTAACCCTAACCTCTAACCCTAACCCTAACCCTATCCTCTAACCCTAACCCTATCCTCTAACCCTTACCCTATCCTCTAACCCTAACCCTATCCTCTAACCCTTACCCTATCCTCTAACCCTAACCCTATCCTCTAACCCTTACCCTATCCTCTAACCCTAACCCTATCCTCTAACCCTTACCCTATCCTCTAACCCTAACCCTATCCTCTAACCCTTACCCTATCCTCTAACCCTAACCTTAACCCTAACCCTAACCCTAACCTAACCCTAAACTTATCCTCTAACCCTAAACCTAACCCTAAACTATATCCCTAACCCTAAGACTAACCCTATTCTCTAACACTAACCCTAACCCAATCTTCTAACCCTAACCCTAAACTTTATCCCTAAACCTAACCCTAATCCTATCCTCTAACCCTTACCCTATCCTCTAACCCTAACCTTAACCCTAACCCTA
>NW_005353666.1:391771-405527 GCF_000412655.1 Myotis brandtii | reverse complement strand
CTAACCCTAACCCTATCCTGTAACCCTAATCCTAACCCTAACCCTACCCTCTAACCCTAACCCTAACCCTATCCTCTAACCCTAACCCTATCCTCTAACCCTAACCCTAACTCTATCCTCTAACCCTAACCCTATCCTCTAACCCTAACCCTATCCTGTAACCCTAACCCTAACCCTACCCTTATCCCCTAACCCTAACCCTAACCCTAACCCTAATTCTATGCCTATCCTCTAACCCTATCCCCTAACCCTAACCCTAACCCTAACCTAACCCTAAACTATATCCCTAACCCTAACCCTAACCCTAACCTAACCCTAAACTATATCCCTAACCCTAACCCTAACCCTAACCTAACCCTAAACTATATCCCTAACCCTAACCCTAACCCTAACCTAACCCTAAACTATATCCCTAACCCTAACCCTAACCCTAACCTAACCCTAAACTATATCCCTAACCCTAACCCTAACCCTAACCTAACCCTAAACTATATCCCTAACCCTAACCCTAACCCTAACCTAACCCTAAACTATATCCCTAACCCTAACCCTAACCCTAACCTAACCCTAAACTATATCCCTAACCCTAACCCTAACCCTAACCTAACCCTAAACTATATCCCTAACCCTAACCCTAACCCTAACCTAACCCTAAACTATATCCCTAACCCTAACCCTAACCCTAACCTAACCCTAAACTATATCCCTAACCCTAACCCTAACCCTAACCTAACCCTAAACTATATCCCTAACCCTAACCCTAACCCTAACCTAACCCTAAACTATATCCCTAACCCTAACCCTAACCCTAACCTAACCCTAAACTATATCCCTAACCCTAACCCTAACCCTAACCTAACCCTAAACTATATCCCTAACCCTAACCCTAACCCTAACCTAACCCTAAACTATATCCCTAACCCTAACCCTAACCCTAACCTAACCCTAAACTATATCCCTAACCCTAACCCTAACCCTAACCTAACCCTAAACTATATCCCTAACCCTAACCCTAACCCTAACCTAACCCTAAACTATATCCCTAACCCTAACCCTAACCCTAACCTAACCCTAAACTATATCCCTAACCCTAACCCTAACCCTAACCTAACCCTAAACTATATCCCTAACCCTAACCCTAACCCTAACCTAACCCTAAACTATATCCCTAACCCTAACCCTAACCCTAACCTAACCCTAAACTATATCCCTAACCCTAACCCTAACCCTAACCTAACCCTAAACTATATCCCTAACCCTAACCCTAACCCTAACCTAACCCTAAACTATATCCCTAACCCTAACCCTAACCCTAACCTAACCCTAAACTATATCCCTAACCCTAACCCTAACCCTAACCTAACCCTAAACTATATCCCTAACCCTAACCCTAACCCTAACCTAACCCTAAACTATATCCCTAACCCTAACCCTAACCCTAACCTAACCCTAAACTATATCCCTAACCCTAACCCTAACCCTAACCTAACCCTAAACTATATCCCTAACCCTAACCCTAACCCTAACCTAACCCTAAACTATATCCCTAACCCTAACCCTAACCCTAACCTAACCCTAAACTATATCCCTAACCCTAACCCTAACCCTAACCTAACCCTAAACTTATCCTCTAACCCTAACCCTAACCCTAAACTTTATCCCTAAACCTAACCCTAATCCTATCCTCTAACCCTTACCCTATCCTCTAACCCTAACCCTAACTCTATCCTCTAACCCTAACCCTATCCTCTAACCCTAACCCTAACCTCCAACCGTATCCAGTAACATTAACCCTAACCCTATCCTGTAACTCGAACCCTAACCCTAACCCTATCCTCTAACCCTAACCCTAAACCTAACCCTATCCCCAAACCCTAACCCTAACCCTAAATTTATCCCTAAACCTAGCCCTAACCCTATCCTCTAACCCTAACCCTAAACCTAACCCTATCCCCAAACCCTAACCCTAACCCTAAATTTATCCCTAAACCTAGCCCTAACCCTATCCTCTAACCCTAACCCTAAACCTAACCCTATCCCCAAACCCTAACCCTAACCCTAAATTTATCCCTAAACCTAGCCCTAACCCTATCCTCTAACCCTAACCCTAAACCTAACCCTATCCCCAAACCCTAACCCTAACCCTAAATTTATCCCTAAACCTAGCCCTAACCCTATCCTCTAACCCTAACCCTAAACCTAACCCTATCCCCAAACCCTAACCCTAACCCTAAATTTATCCCTAAACCTAGCCCTAACCCTATCCTCTAACCCTAACCCTAAACCTAACCCTATCCCCAAACCCTAACCCTAACCCTAAATTTATCCCTAAACCTAGCCCTAACCCTATCCTCTAACCCTAACCCTAAACCTAACCCTATCCCCAAACCCTAACCCTAACCCTAAATTTATCCCTAAACCTAGCCCTAACCCTATCCTCTAACCCTAACCCTAACCTCTAACACTAACCCTAATTCTATGCCTATCCTCTAACCCTAAACCTAACCCTATCCCCTAACCCAAACCCCAACCTTAAATTTATCCCTAAACCTAACCCTAACCCTATCCTCTAACCCTAACCCTAACCCTATCCTCTAACACTAACCCTAACCCTATCCTGTAACACTAACCCTAACCCTATCCTCTAACTCTAACCCTAACCTAACCCTAAACTTATCCTCTAACCCTAACCCTAACCCTAAACTTTATCCCTAAACCTAACCCTAACCCTATCCTCTAACCCTAACCCTAACCCTATCCTCTAACACTAACCCTAACCCTATCCTGTAACACTAACCCTAACCCTATCCTCTAACTCTAACCCTAACCTAACCCTAAACTTATCCTCTAACCCTAACCCTAACCCTAAACTTTATCCCTAAACCTAACCCTAACCCTAACCTCTAACCCTAACCCTATCCTCTAACACTAACCCTAACCCTAACCCTAACCTCTAACCCTATCCACTAACACTATCCTCTATCCCTAACCCTAACCCTACCATCTAAACCTAGCCCAGTGGGACACCAGGTGCCGCCTCCGCGGCCTTGACCTCGGGCTCACCCCAGGGCCTGGCGGAAGGCAGTGCTCGCCCAGTGCCATCGGCTCTCTCTCGGGTGGCTCACTCGCCTGCTATCTGACAGGCAGGGCTTTGTCTCCATTTCATCAGAGCTTCCGGTTCCGTGGCCTGTGTTCTCGGCAGGGATGAGAGCCGGCCCGGCTCTGGCACGAGCTGGAGGCAGAGCAGCGTGTCCCCGGGGGTCTCACGACTGCACACACCGGCCTTTAGTGACGTTCGGCATCGCCGTCTGACATCTAAGCTTTAAAAGGGGAATTTTAATACAAGTGACGATAAGAGCAAATCAGGCGAAGTCGTTTCTCACGGGGACACTTCACAAACAGGACGATGTGGGTGGCTTTCGTCTTTCACGGCAGGGACACAGCTGGGGTCCGGGTGGGATCGGGCCCAGCACAAAGCGCTCGTGTCCCTCCATTTCTGACCGTTTAAACCGTGCCGCCCTCCCAGCCACCCCCTCCACGGGGTTTTCTTACATGAAAGAGAGAGAGAAAGAGAGACCACGTTTTCAAAAATCGTGTCACCATTGATCGGCTGCAGGTATATTTCCGAGTCGCCCAGCACTGCCCAGGGCCAAGCCGTTCCCTGGGCGACAAAGAAGTGGACTCGCTACACTCACTGCACGTTCATTTCTGCGGGTCCCCACGCCGTCCCTCTCCTGACTCAGCCCTGGGGCGCCGCCCGCGACTGAACTCGCTGCTTCTGAACGTGTCGCGGTGCCATCTACACTGGCGAGGCTTAGGTGCCGACACCTCAGGGCCCGCTGGGCAGGTCTGGACAAACGGGTGCCTTTGTCACCACAACCGCGGTGGGAGCGCTCCGGCCAGCCCTCGTCGGCCGCCTGCCCACAGGGGTCGGCGACGGTCCGCTGCTGCCCGGGGCGGGTGCTGATGATCCGAGACGGGCTGGTCTCCGAGGGGCAGAGAGAGAGAGAGGATTTCTAGAGCTGGGGTTCAACCTAGATTTACTCCAAGTCCCGAGGACCCTGGATCAGAGAGTCTCCGGGAGTTGAATTGTACTTGTCACCTGTCGTTTGCTTCGCGGTGAAACCTGTATGGGGGTCTAACGGACGTTAAATAATGCGCGACGAGCCCTGGGCACCTGTCAGTGTCCATGTGAGGAGTCCTGACATGTCACCTGTGAAGCCCTCGCCACAATCGAGCTAATGACCGTCTGCCCGGCGGTGTGGCTCAGTAGGTCGGGCACCCTCCCGTCCACCAAAGGTCCGGGCGCAGGCCCAGGTTTAGGGCTGGATCCCCCGTCGGGAGGACTGATGGGCAGCGCCCGCCTGCCCGAGCAGCTGGCTGCCCTCCCCTCCACGGTCGGCTCCGGCCAGAGCTGCTGTCTCCAGCTCAGACACCACAGGCTGGGTCTCAGGCTCGCCCTCTGGCCACAGCCCTGGGAAGGCTGGCGGGCGAGGAGGCTGCACTGGGCTCCCAGCGTCCCCTTCCCCGCAGGCGGCGGGGGGACCCACGGTGAGGCCTGCACCTCCCCTCACGCTGCGGGTTGTGATTTGAGACGGTTTGCTGCTGGACAACCGATCTGCCGTGTTAACAGTTTTCATTACTTTAACCCAAGACGCTCCGTTTTTACCACTTAAAGGAATGAGTCACACGTGGCCAATTTCCAAGAAAGATATGAAGTTGGGGTGTCTCTGCCGTGGGTGACGTCAGGAGCCCGTGCCGCTCACCTGGGCTCATCGCCTGCCAGGTGTCACGTTTGGAAATAAGATCAACAGACGACGACCAACAAGAACATCCTGTCGGACTCGGCCGTGGAGGCTCCGGAGCGGGGCAGCCCGCAGACCGGTGGAGCCTCACCCCGAGGGCCGTGGGCTGAGCCAGGCTGTTCGTCACCTGCACACGAGCTCCCACCCAGGAGGCCCCGTGTCCCCGGGAGGCCCCGCGAGGGAGGGAGGCCCCGGAGTCGGAGCAGGAAGGGCTGGGCTCGGTCCTGGGGCCGACGGGGAGTTAGAGACCCGGCTACCAAGTGGGGGGAGCAGGGATTAAAGACCATGGAGCCCAGCAAGGACGCCTCGGAGGAGGAGAGACCCCTGTGCTGGGGAGACCTCCCTCGCTGAGGGGGCACTGACTGTGCTCAGAGCCCTCAGAGGCTCTGCTTTCTTTAATGTGGGCATGACAGGCGCTCCTTCTCGGGAAAAGGCCTTTCTCAGGGTCTCGGGCCTCACGCACCCCCAGGTCTCACCACCCTCCTGGGCCAGGGGGCTCTCCTCTGGGCGTCACAGCACGAAGCGTCTAGTAACTTCCAAAGAGCAACACGTGTCGGGAACATTCGCGTAAGGAGCTCAACCACTGAGAAATGTTCAAAGTCCATTGTGAAACGCGTCCTGAGCCGCCCGGTCCCCTCCCGCCCCCTCCCCTCCCCATCGAGAAAGGCCCACATTCACTGCGGGTGGGGGGTCCCCGGGAGGTCTCGCCTGTGCGGGTGCGGGTGCGGGTGCGGGTGCGGGGCGGTGTGAGAGGACAGACGGCCACGGCCCCGGCTCAGCGTGAGCCGGCCAAGGCTCGCTCGCTCAGTGCCTGTGGGCGAAGTTTGGCTGGCTGTCGTTTTTATTTTCTCTGCTGTTATTTTTGGGGTGGAATCTCTCCCTGAGCCGAGGGCGATGGCAGTTTGAGGGATGTTGGCCGAGCTGTTCTGTTTCCGACATCTGGCTTCCTCGCTGGTGCCTGGACCCGAGAGGGCAGTGCACACGGCACGCGACCTCGAGGCCTCGATTCCCTCGTGGCCTCCCTGGCGAAGCATCCCTGGGACGCGGCCGGCCCCAGCCAGATCCCACCCCACCCGGGGCTCGCGGCCGGGTGCTGCTCGGATGCAGGGAGGGGGAGGGGGGCTCCTCCCGTCTGTCTTGCTGCCAGGCCGCGGCTCCCAGGACAGCGAGCAAGGCAGCAGTGGCTAAAACGCCTCCTAATGTGTGTTGCACACTTAACACTCCCTCCCAGGCACGGCCGTCCCGTGAAAGACCCTCACGGGGGTGCGGGCAGGTCCTGCCTGAACAAGGCAACTGGCCGGAGGAACGGAGCCGGCCGAGGAGCTGCCCGGCCACGGGCACCAGCCCAGCACGTGGCTCTGCAAGGCAGAGGGAGGCCGGGCAGCTGTGAACTTCATCCGTGCGTCTTGGGGAAGGGTGGTTGGTCGGAATGAGTGTGGCCGCTGGGTGGTCAGTTTAAGACCAACTCTGACTGCCTCACACGCCACGTGCACGTTCAGTGTGAGGGGAATAGTGGTCCTTGCAGCCCTTTTATAGCCCTTTTTCGCTTGGTTTCACCCTTTGACCCCTGACCCTGTGGAAGGACATAGGAGGAGGGTCGCTTCTCGAGGACAGAGGACAGGTGTGATGACAAGCGCTTCACAGCCTTCGACATCATCAGGGCCGTGTGATTGGCCATTAATAAGTTCTCCAGCGTGGAGGGTGGAACCAGCCCCTGTGGGCAGTTAACCACGGAGCCTAGAGCCACGTCAGCCTGTGGCAGTGACGTGCACATGGCTTCCTGTGGGAGATGTCGAACTGTGTGAACCAGCAGTGTGGGGATGTCCACACGCTGCACATGGCTGCACACGACTGCACATGGCTACACACGGCTGCACACGGCTGCACACGGCTGCACAGTGCACACCGGAATCCCAGCCCAGGCTCACTTGGCCACACGCGGCCCCTTTACAGTAAAAGTGCATCTGCTGTAGGAAAATCGTCTCCAATCCTTCAGCTTCCGTGGGCTTGGACCCGGTTCTGACCAGGAAGGCCCAGGCGGCTCGCGGCACCTGCCTCCAGCCTCCGGTCGATGTTTCACAGGCTTCTGTTGGCTTTTTATCTCCAGGACAAGGAACCTAGTAATTGGGGTGGGGTGGGGTGGGGGGAGGTGAGGAACGGAGGCGCTGGCAGCGGCGGAGTCGGGATGGGTTTTCCATGGAGCAAACGTCCTTCCCGTGGAGCCAGAGCTCCCGCACTCACACGTGTGGCCGGGTCCGTGTGTGGGCACCTCCCCACGGCTCTGGACGGCAGTGCTCCTCGCACAGAAACCAGAGTGGACGCCGGGGCCGGACCCTCCATCGAGTGGCCCCCGCCCGCCCGCCGTGGGAGGACGGAGCGGAAGACAGAGCAGGGCCGGCAGCTCCTCCTGCTCAGCCGCCTGTCGCCAAGGGCCCTTCGCTGACTCTCCTGGCGCCTCTTCCACCTCAGCCCTTCCCGTCACCGTCCGCGACGTAACAAACGTCCTCGCAAAATCACCGGGACGCGCGCTGCGAACCTTTCCCACACACGGCCCAGCTCCCCCAACCCACGGCAGCGCCTTCGCGTGGATGGCCACGCTGCACAGTTTCACCGCGAGGGCGATGGCGGGTCACGGGGCGGCAGGGAGCCTCCCCCGATCCCTCCGTGACCCGAGAGCTCCGGCCGCACCTCCCAAACGTTGGCTTCTTCGGGGTCTTTGTCCGCAGGTTGTGAGGGCGGCGTCTCTCTCTCCGTGGATGCGCTGCCGTTTCCTCCAGAACCAGCGATGGGCCACCCTCGCCCGCCCAGCGGCTCCGGACACCCGTGGGCCAAGTGCCTGCATTACCGACTCCATGCCCTTCTCAGTGCTGTTGTTTGAGGGACTACTGGCTCCCAACCGCTCGCCTGCCTGCCAGCCTGATCACCCCCAAACCACTCCCCTGCCAGCCTGATCACCCCCAAACCACTCCCCTGCCAGCCTGATCGATGCCTAATTGCTCCCCTGCCGGCCCGATCGCCCCTAACTGCCCTCCCCTGCAGGCCTGGTCCCTCCCAACTGCCCTCCCCTGCCAGCCATCTTGTGGTACCCATCTTTGACCACATGGGGACAGCCACCTTGTGTGTTGGAGTGATGGTCAATTTGCATATTACTCTTTTATTAGATAGGATGTTGCCCCTGTTGCCCTAACAGCTGCTTCCTGGAGATCGTGAGCGCATTTCCATTTCTAGAAGGCGGTCGGATCCGACTGGACAGGTGCCTGGAGACCACATTCCTTCCATATTTACTTAGTTTCTCCTTTTTCCAGCTGAGGAGTCGCAGGGGAACTGCTGGTCTGAATGCGAACCACAGACTGAGTTAAGAACCAGAGGGTTGCCCTGGCCGGGGCTGCCCAGTGGCCAGAGCATTGGCCCCACTCCAAAGGGCCTCGGGTTCAATTCCCAATCAGGAGCACATACCTGGGCTGCAGGTTTGATCCCTGGCCCAGGTCAGGGTGCACGTGGGAGACAACCAATGGACGTGCCTCTCCCACATCGATGTTTCTCCCCACCCCCGCCCCATTCCGCTCTAAAAATCAGTAGAAAAATGTCCTCCAGTGAGGATTAACCCCCCGCCCCCACACACACACACACACGCGCACACACACATGCACACACACAGCGCTGGAGACAGCTTGCGCGGGGGTGGAGGGGGGTCTGGGGGGCGGAGAAATGGGGGCCCCCTCCCTCATCTAAGCAGCAGAAGTGGGAGCCGGCTGCCTCCAGGCTGGGCGCCCCTTTAAAGGCTTGACTGGTGCAGCCCTTACGAAAACGCTTGAGCAATGGCCCGGGTCTGAGCGGCCTCCCTCCAGCATTGCGCCCCGCAGCCGCCAGGCCTGTGCGGTCCAGGGCCTCCCTGTCTTCATCCAGCTTCAGGATTTGTACCAAGTTTTGCCTCTGAACCTGACGCTTTTCTCTCCGAAATCCCAGAGGCGGCTGCGTGGTGACTGTCGCAGCAGGAGCAGCTGTGTCTGTGACGAGGAAAACCTGGACGAACGGGCGGTTTTGCTGAGAAGGCGCCTGCCAGGGGCGACCCTCTGCTTGTCGCCCAGCACCGCCCTCTGCTCACCCACACTGGCCTGCAACGTCGTCCTCCTGGGACGCAGGAAGGCGTTTTATGTCAAAATGGCTTTTCCCATTTTTCTTACTTTTCACTGATAACTTCTCTCCGAAAACTCAGAAAAGGAAGTCCCACAATAGCATGAACGCGCCTCCTCCAGGATGGAAAACACGCGCAGTTCATTCATCTCCACGTCCTGCATTCCAGGCGGATCCCTTCACATCACGTGCGAACACCACGGAGACACAATTGTTTTTCATCCTCCTCCCGGCGTTGCTTCTCCCTGCCAGCCTGATCACCCCCAAACCACTCCCCTGCCAGCCTGATCGATGCCTAATTGCTCCCCTGCCGGCCCGATCGCCCCTAACTGCCCTCCCCTGCAGGCCTGGTCCCTCCCAACTGCCCTCCCCTGCCAGCCATCTTGTGGTACCCATCTTTGACCACATGGGGACAGCCACCTTGTGTGTTGGAGTGATGGTCAATTTGCATATTACTCTTTTATTAGATAGGATGTTGCCCCTGTTGCCCTAACAGCTGCTTCCTGGAGATCGTGAGCGCATTTCCATTTCTAGAAGGCGGTCGGATCCGACTGGACAGGTGCCTGGAGACCACATTCCTTCCATATTTACTTAGTTTCTCCTTTTTCCAGCTGAGGAGTCGCAGGGGAACTGCTGGTCTGAATGCGAACCACAGACTGAGTTAAGAACCAGAGGGTTGCCCTGGCCGGGGCTGCCCAGTGGCCAGAGCATTGGCCCCACTCCAAAGGGCCTCGGGTTCAATTCCCAATCAGGAGCACATACCTGGGCTGCAGGTTTGATCCCTGGCCCAGGTCAGGGTGCACGTGGGAGACAACCAATGGACGTGCCTCTCCCACATCGATGTTTCTCCCCACCCCTGCCCCATTCCGCTCTAAAAATCAGTAGAAAAATGTCCTCCAGTGAGGATTAACCCCCCGCCCCCACACACACACACACACGCGCACACACACATGCACACACACAGCGCTGGAGACAGCTTGCGCGGGGGTGGAGGGGGGTCTGGGGGGCGGAGAAATGGGGGCCCCCTCCCTCATCTAAGCAGCAGAAGTGGGAGCCGGCTGCCTCCAGGCTGGGCGCCCCTTTAAAGGCTTGACTGGTGCAGCCCTTACGAAAACGCTTGAGCAATGGCCCGGGTCTGAGCGGCCTCCCTCCAGCATTGCGCCCCGCAGCCGCCAGGCCTGTGCGGTCCAGGGCCTCCCTGTCTTCATCCAGCTTCAGGATTTGTACCAAGTTTTGCCTCTGAACCTGACGCTTTTCTCTCCGAAATCCCAGAGGCGGCTGCGTGGTGACTGTCGCAGCAGGAGCAGCTGTGTCTGTGACGAGGAAAACCTGGACGAACGGGCGGTTTTGCTGAGAAGGCGCCTGCCAGGGGCGACCCTCTGCTTGTCGCCCAGCACCGCCCTCTGCTCACCCACACTGGCCTGCAACGTCGTCCTCCTGGGACGCAGGAAGGCGTTTTATGTCAAAATGGCTTTTCCCATTTTTCTTACTTTTCACTGATAACTTCTCTCCGAAAACTCAGAAAAGGAAGTCCCACAATAGCATGAACGCGCCTCCTCCAGGATGGAAAACACGCGCAGTTCATTCATCTCCACGTCCTGCATTCCAGGCGGATCCCTTCACATCACGTGCGAACACCACGGAGACACAATTGTTTTTCATCCTCCTCCCGGCGTTGCTTCTCGCTGATGTCACCCTCGCGCTGTTCTCGTCCCTTTTCCACTGAACAGCCTGGCGCTGATTCTGACGGTCCTGTCAGCGTCGCCGGGCGGGTTCCAAGCGCTCGCTCTCAGGGCGATGACTTGAGATCCAAACATCTTCTCCTCGAGGCCGAGTTGCGGGTAAGGCACAGGCCGCCCTGTCCTTCGCACGCCACTCGCACGCCACAGGCCTGAATGCCCCGTGCTCCTCTCCTCCCAGAAATTCTCCCTTTCTCTCAAAACGCCCCCTTTCCCTCCTTTTCTGTGCGAGCCAATAACCCAGGGGACCGGGAGCCTCGGGCACTGGACGGGAGCAGCTCCCCCTGGACCAGGCGCCAGTCCCACCCTCGGGCCCACTCCCCAGGGTCTCACAGGCTCCCCAACGTGTCCACAAGCAGCAGAAGCCTCCCCCATGCCCCTCCACTCTGCCCTGCCTCCTCCTCAGAGCTCCTCCCACTGTGGAGGCCCAGCCCTCAGGGACCTGCCCTCCCAGCCCCGGGGCCACCTGCAGGGCACAGCCCCCCCCCACCGCCCCCCAACTCCCCAGCTTCTCACCCAACAGCCAGTGAAACAATTACTCTCATTAGCACCAAATCAGCTGCAGCCCAGGCCTCCTGCCAGCAGCCCCCCCAGCGGGACCCCCTCCCCTGGCTCCCGACACCCACCTGACCAGCAGAGGCCCCCCTGCAGGCGTTTCCCACCCACCAGCCCAGCTTGCCTGGCGAGGGAGGGGCGTCCCACCTGGGGCCACAGGACTCCCTGGAGGACGGTCCCCTGACCCCCTGACTCCCTGACCCAGAGGAGCTGCAGGACAGCGGCTGAGACCTGAGCTCGGCCCCCTCCCGCCCCAGCAGGTGTTGGCCTCCAGGGTCTGCGAGGCTCCGCCCGGCCCACCCACTGCAGGAGGCGGCTCCCTCCTGGGCTCCGGATCTGGGCAATTTGTCTGCTACTGTCTTCACCTGGACGCGCGGAAGCCGGCCGGGTCGCAGCAGTTTTCTCTCGTTATCTGATTGTTATTCTTTTATCTCCTAGAATTTATGGCTGTGGAGCGGCGGCCAGATTTCTGGAATCTGTTTTTAATCACTTGGTTTTCTGTCAGGAGGTTAAAAATCTTCGTTCTCTTTAATTTTTTTTGTTTAGAATGTGTTTTGCTGTAAGCATTCTTGTATTCATTTTGGAGAATCTTCCTTCACACGCGCGCACACACACGGACACACATGCTCACACATGCACACACGCGTGGGCACACACATGCATGTGCAAACACATGCGCGCGCACAGACACGCACGCCCCCTCCTCCTCCTCCTCCTCCTCCATCGTCCCCTCGTCCCCTTGGCGCTTTGGCGTCACGCTGTCGGGCGGTTGGAATTCTTAACGCAGAGAATTTCCGTCCTCACTTGTGTTTGTTGTGACGTTGGCCACACAGGCTGCACGGGGCCTGCGGCTCACGCCTCACGTATGATGCACGTGTTCTCATTTTAACGCAGGACCTGGGATTCCAGGCGCAAACCCTGAGCGCGGCGAGTCCAGGAAAAACTCGAGGCAACGGCAGAAGTGCCCACGTGACCTCAGGGGGTGTTTTCACTCACGGCGGCGATCACGCGAGTGAAAATCCAAGGGAGACGGGCAGACCCGAGGTCCCACAGACGCTGCTGAAGCAGAAACGGAAACGTGTGCTTGAGGTTCTCGACTAAACCGACCACACGCCCCGGGAGCGGCTGTGACACCGTCACAATCGTCCTGCAGCCGAGAGAAACGCTGCGAGACGGCGGCACCTGCCCTGGGCTGGGTCCCGGCCACGCAGGCCCTTGAACACGAGTTTCAGCTGCAGCTGTGACCGACTCCCGTGTTTTCCACCCAACCCTCACCCCTCACCTCTGACCCTCGCCCTCACCCCAACCCTCACCCCTCACCTCTGACCCTCGCCCTCACCCCAACCCTCACCCCTCACCTCTGACCCTCGCCCTCACCCCAACCCTCACCCCTCACCTCTGACCCTCGCCCTCACCCCAACCCTCACCCCTCACCTCTGACCCTCGCCCTCACCCCAACCCTCACCCCTCACCTCTGACCCTCGCCCTCACCCCAACCCTCACCCCTCACCTCTGACCCTCGCCCTCACCCCAACCCTCACCCCTCACCTCTGACCCTCGCCCTCACCCCAACCCTCACCCCTCACCTCTGACCCTCGCCCTCACCCCAACCCTCACCCCTCACCTCTGACCCTCGCCCTCACCCCAACCCTCACCCCTCACCTCTGACCCTCGCCCTCACCCCAACCCTCACCCCTCACCTCTGACCCTCGCCCTCACCCCAACCCTCACCCCTCACCTCTGACCCTCGCCCTCACCCCAACCCTCACCCCTCACCTCTGACCCTCGCCCTCACCCCAACCCTCACCCCTCACCTCTGACCCTCGCCCTCACCCCAACCCTCACCCCTCACCTCTGACCCTCGCCCTCACCCCAACCCTCACCCCTCACCTCTGACCCTCGCCCTCACCCCAACCCTCACCCCTCACCTCTGACCCTCGCCCTCACCCCAACCCTCACCCCTCACCTCTGACCCTCGCCCTCACCCCAACCCTCACCCCTCACCTCTGACCCTCGCCCTCACCCCGACCCTCGCTGTCACCCTCGCTGCTTCTGACTTGGCCGCAAGGGAGGCTGCCAGGCACCCCTGGCCCCACCGAGTTGGGTGTAAAAACCGTGCGGTTGGCTGAGCGCTCGCTCCCGCGTGGGGCGGCCAGCGCACCTCCCCTGGCGCCGGTAGAACTTCCATCAAGAGGGACCTGGAGCCAGAGGAGAGCCCCGCAGGCGGACGTGGGGAGGGCTGCCTCTGACCGTGAAAACAGAAATGGCTGCGCTTCCTTCTTCACGTTGTGGGTGAAACGTCTCCCCTCGTGACAGAGCGATTCGCAGGCCGTGGGCGCGGGCGCTAACGAAGCACGACGTGGAACAGCCGCGGTGCTGATCGCTCTCAGCTCGTCCACGCCTTCCCGAGCGCCTTCTCCATAGCGAGATGGCCTTTCCCGGGACTGGACGGTGCGCTGTCGGTGGGAAGGGAAACGGGACGCACGGAACTAGGGCCTCGCCCCCGGCGGCCCGCTCCTGCCC
>NW_005353666.1:389087-391279 GCF_000412655.1 Myotis brandtii | reverse complement strand
GTCGAGGCCCACGCCCGGGGGCACGGGGACCCGCAGAGACGAGACACGAGCAGCACACGCCGGACCTGCCATCTCACCAGGGAGCCCAAAGGGAAACTGGAAAGGACCTTGAAACAAACAAAAAAGAACGTAAACAGCGTCAGGGGAGTCGGTGCCCACGGGGGTCCGTGCCGCTCGGCGCCAGTCCTTCCGTCCTTGTCCGTCGGAACGTCCGTCGCCTTCTCACCGGAAGGACGCCCTTCACGCTCTGTCCCGCCTGAGCTCCCGGTCGCCTCTCGCTTCGGGGCCACGTGGGTGACGTGAGGGAGACGCGGGAACAAGCGCGGGTTCGCACGGCCGCCGCTCTCAGCACCGACGCCCACGGGTGTCAAACAGCTGAGCGGGTGCAGGGGGGACGCCGGGCCAAGGGGTGAGCACGTCCCCAGGACGACATGGGGGTTCATCACGCTGTTCGGAATAGCGAGCGACTGAAAACTTACGGATGGTGTATTTCTGGAATTTTCCATTTCATTGTTTTGGAACTCGGTTGACCGAGAGGAGCTGAACCTGCAGGAAGTGGGGCAGGTAGGGAGGGCGCTGGGCCCCACGCTGCGAACAGCAGCGGGACGAGACACAGGAGACGCAGCGGGAACACACACGGGCAGTCACTTGTAATGCGGCCATGAGACCAAGTGGGCACAAATGATTTTTCGTGAGAAAGAAGAAAGGAAGGAAGGAAAGAGAAGAGAACAGAGGCAGAGAAGGCGGAGTTAATACACACGAAGCCCCGCGGAAGCCACACCTGGTGAAGCCACGTGACGCTGCCGTGTCGGTGAGTGCCGGGCAGTGGGTATTGGCACTTCATCGGTTCCACCCACACGAGGTCGCTGCCGGGCCTTCTGGAGACCCCCCCCCCCTCCCCGATGAGGCTGGGCTGTGCCCGAAGCCTGGGCCCAGGAGGGCACCTGCCGTGTCTGCTTACCACACCACACGCCTCCTCCTCCACCGGACACACGTCACCTGCAGAACACGGATGAGAGCACCTTCCCCGGGAAAATACGCGGGCACCTTCTCCCCAAAGTGTGAAGCATGAGCCAGTTCTACGATGAAGAGGAATGAGCTTCGCCCGGCCGGCTGGCTCAGTGGGTGAGCGTCGACCTATGAACCAGGAGGTCTGGGTTCGATTCCCGGTCAGGGCACAGGCCCAGGTTGTGTGTGCAGGAGGCGCCCATCCATGATTCATTCTCTCTCTCTCTCTCCCTTCCTCTCTGAAATCAATTTTTAAAAAAAAAGGAAAAGCAATGAGCACCACATCTGAAAAGAATGCCTGTGAACAGATGTCAGAGATGAGCTAAGTCACTTATTCCAGGCCTTGCTAGCCACGCTCTGCAGCAAGGCGTGGGCGGTCACACTGCGCCTGCCTGCACTCACCGAGCACCCCCGTCGTGCCGGCCCACGGCCCAGGCCATGGAGCACGACATCCTTCAGCCACCACAGGGACCTTCCTGGCCGAGTGCACGTCTAGACCGAGCTGTCTCCCTCCTTCCCCACCAGAGGCCGGGCCCCCTGAGGACAGAGCCCCTCCCCGTGGACTTGCCTGCAGCCTCCTCACCGTCTGGTCTCCACTCGCTGCCCTGACACAGGCCCATCCCCGGAAGCACCGCGCCTCAGTCTACCCACCTGTGAAATGGGACGATGGCCAGGTGAACCTGCGTTCACAGACTATAGGGGGCTCTGGAATCCCCGGTGGAGATCCTCTGTCCTCCACAGCCTCCGGCCCACCTGGGACTCTGCGCTGCCCCCACCCCCACCCAGAAGCATCCGTGGGTTCTCTGTCACCGAGGCCCCCCCTCACTCTGGCGCCTACACCTGGACGAGGATGTACAGTCTTCTCTTCACGCCCATTCCCGCTCCACCAGAGCCCGACATGCCCATGACTTTTGTATGTGGAACGAATGCCTTTAAATGGGTTTTCCAGGGGGAAATTCATAAATGGGAAAAAAGTTTACACCTGGAATATTAAAAAAGGACAAAATGTTTATAAAGGGTATACTGTAAATGGATAAAATGTTTGGATAACTCTAGATCTTGGAAAAACAAGAATGAGTTATTCTAAATGTTGCTTCTCACAAACTGTAAGAAAAGTGTGTGCACTGTGGTCTGTGTGACGACCAGGAGCCGCGCTGGAGCGCGGGCAGAGATGGCAGGCGCAC
>NW_005353666.1:388088-389038 GCF_000412655.1 Myotis brandtii | reverse complement strand
CCCTGGGTGCAGGGCCTGGGGGGATGGGAGCCCCCTGAGTCCCCAGAGCGTGGGTGACACTGGGCCTCCCGGGTGAGGGCAGGCTGCCCGCAGAGGCCCCGACACGGGTGGCTGCCAGGGTGTCAGACAATGGGATCTGGATTGTTCTAGAAGCTTCCTGGCTCTTCTGGGTCCTGGAGACGTGGGACCTTCAGAGGCAGGGCCGTGCACAGGGTTCCCCGGAAACTCCTGTGTCTGAGGAGGGGCCTCTGCACTGGCTCCGCCAGCACCATGGGCGGAAGGACCAGAGCAAACCTCACAGACACGGAGGCCACGGGAGAGGCCGGTGCCCCAGACTCGGGGCGTAGTCAGGGCTGCACCCCGTCCTCACCACCGCGAGGGAGCCCTCCCATTCCACCCTGTCTCTCTGTCTCTCTCTCTCTCTCTCATTCACTCTCACTCTCTCACTCTCTCTCTCTCTGCAGAGTCTCGATTGTAAGCAAATACGAGGCTATTTATTGGGAACGTCGGCTTTAACTTCACCGATTCTGCGTGGAAGGGCAGCGCCGTGGGTCCGTGGGTCCCGTGAGAAGTAGAACCAGGGCTGTGAGCACAGACGCAGCAGCCCCAGCTGGGCCCTGAGCCCTCGGCCCTGCCCCATCCGCACGCCGGGGCCTGGCGGCACAGGGCGCGTCACTCGGCTACAAACAGCTGGAGTTTGCCGTCCAGGGTGGCGGTGACGAGCTGTGGAGGAGAGACGCGTGAGTCGGCCTCCAGCACTGAGGGGAGGGCTGCGGGATGTCCCGTGTTAATGTCTGACAGCGGGCGCCAACCGTCCGGACCTCACGGACCACCAGGGGCCCCGGACCACGGGTTGGCGACCACTGCTCTACAACGCAGACCAAGCTGCATCGAGCAGCGGCACAGACCTGCCTGCCCCCGGCCCTGCCCGCCCCCCAAGCTGAGTTTCT
>NW_005353666.1:371992-388066 GCF_000412655.1 Myotis brandtii | reverse complement strand
TCCTTCCCGGGCAGCTGAGCAGGTCTTAGGCCCCAGCCCTTCAGCTCAGGGGCAGGAGGACCCGGGAGGGGCAGTGAGTATGCCCAGGCCTCAGGGAGCTCAGCCAGAGTGTGTGTGTGTGTGGGGGGGGGACCCACATGAGGACTGACTTGGGGGTTAGAGGACTGGGCTTGGGGGTGACAGGGTGGGAGCAGCACTGTGGAGGAAGCAGCCTGCCCTTGTACCCCTTGGAGGCACAGGTGTCCGGACCTCGGCCAGGGGCCGGAGTGCGCTGTGTCACCCACCCAAAGCCCCTGCGCGGAGACGTGGCCGAGAGCCTGGGGGCCTGGGACCGAGCTGTGCCCGGGCCGGGATGGCACGGGGTCGGCAACACTGCGGGCCCCAGGGAGCTGGCCCGGGCGGTGGTCACAATGCTCGTCCCTGACCAGGCTCCTGAGGGCCCGGCTGGGGGCTGGGGGCTGAGTCCCGCCCTGCGGGGTCCAGGTGGGCCCTTCAGGTGCCTGCCCCTGAGGCATTTTAACGCCCTTGTTATTTTTGCATTTCCCGGTATCTGCTCGCTCAGGCCATCTGACCGCAGAGGTGGACGGAGGTGACCCCAGGGACAAGCCCCGCTGCTTCAGGTCCTGAGGCTCCCACTGAGGGGAGACATGGAGCCGGTGCAGAAGGCGCCGAGGACTCGTGTCCCCACCTCTGCCTGGACAGGACCCGCCCTTGTCCCCCTCCCTGCCCCCCTCCACTCCTTGCTGCCTGGCCAGGTGGCCCCTCCTGCAGGGCCCTGGGAGCCACACCCACAGGGTGGAGAGAGAGGGGCTCCTGTGGACAGAGAGCCTGGAAGGTGGGGAGGCAGGTGGGGAGGCACCAGTGCCTGGCCCGGGGGCACCGCTGCCCTGCTTGCCGGCTTCAGGGGAGAAACGGTGGGAGGCCGACCCGCGCTGCTCGGGGTTCAGGCCATTCCCCATCGGATCAGAGTGAGAGCCGGCCTGCCTGCGCTCAGCCTCGGAGCTTCCGGCCGAGCAGCTCTGCTCCCCAGATGGTCAGGGAGCAGCCCCGCTGAGCGCCCGGGACTGCCAGCCCAATCCCATCCTCCTCCTGGCCGGATCCAGGGTAAACATTCCACTCGGCTGCGCTGCCGATCCCACATGTGGAAACGCTTTGTGGTCGCCTCTGGCTTCTCCCAGCGGCGGTTCCAGGAACCTCGTCCCGGCTTCTGCCGCTGGATGGGCGGTGACTCAGCGCCCAGCGGGGACCCAGCAGGGACCCAGGCATGCTCCCCCACCCGGGATGTCCACGTGCAGGACCGCCCAGGGCGCACCCACACCCACAGAGAGAAACTCCGTGGCAGGAGGCGACGTGGGCTGTGCTCGCCACTGGGGGGGAGAGGGGGGGAGGCAGGGAGGCTCCCACCACTTGGCAGGTGGGCGTGTGGGACTCGGGCTGACACCCCGCCGTCCCCGCTGTCCTGGGGTCCCCTCCGGCACCCCCGCTGCATCCATCCACACCCTGGAGGACAAAGGTGCCGTGCACCCCGAGTCCGGAGTCTGGCTCTGAGGGGCAGCTTGCTCAGCATCACGATGCCCCCCGCTCCGGCACACAGCGGCGGCCCTGGTGGGCTGCACGCACCTAGGACAGCCAACGCCCCGTGACCAGCTGTCGGCAACTTGACGAAAAGCACCGGCTCCGTCAGGGGTGGGCAGCGCCGGTGCCGGGAGGACAGACGCTCCGCCGGGGACCACCCTCCGGCCCAGGACAGATGGCGGCCTCCCCCGCTGTAAACAACTCCAGGAACAGCGTTCCTTCTAGGCTCCCAGGGGCCTCCCCACGTCTCGCGCGGCTGCTGCTTGCTTCACGCTCCTTTTGTTGGAAGGAAGATGAGCGTTCGCTTCATGCCGCGGGGACGTCTCGCACACGTGGCTGCTCACGTTTGTTTCCGCGGTGATGTCCTGGGCCTGCCCAGCATCCCCACAGCCACACGGAGGGAAAGACCGATTCTCAGTGACACTCATCCTTAGACATCCTTCCCTCATCGTTTTAAACCCGTACCGACCCAGTGAACATAAGGTCTCAGCCAAAAGCCACAAAATTAAAGGCCAAACAACCTATTCTTAGTGACGTCCCTGGTGTAGCAAGCTGAGTTCCTGAGCCAGTAAAAGAAAGGCCTCCTAGTAAATGCTGGTTTCAGATGTTAGTAACACACCTCACAGCTGTCAGAACGGCTGCCGTCAATAAAGCAACAGCAAGTGCTGGTGAGGATGCAGAGAGAAGGAGCCCTCGTGCACGCTGGTGCGAATGCAGACGGGGGCAGCCACTGTGGAGAACTGTGGAGTTTCCTCAAAAAATTAAAAATGGAACTTCCTTCTGACCCAGGGATCCCACTTCTAGGAATCTATCCTAAGAAACCGGAAGCACCACTCAGGAAGAATGTGTGCACCCCTGTGTTCACAGCAGCACAAGTTACAATAGCTAAGATCTGGACACAGCCCACGTGCCCATCAGGTGAGTGGGTAAAAAGCTGTTGTACATCTACACCATGGGATACTACGCAGCAGTGAAGAAGGACCTCTTACCCTCTGAGACAGCATGGAGGGGCCTGGAGAGGATTGTGCTAAGCGAAATAAGCCGGTCAGAGAAAGACAAGTATCACATGATCTCACTCATATGTGGAATCCAAGTGACAAAATAAACTGATGAACATAGTGGCTGCAGAGACACGGAAGCATGGAACAGAGTGCGGAACCTCAGAGGGAAGGGGGGAGGGGGAGTAATTTGAATCCTAGACAACAAAAGATCAAATTTTAAAATCTAATAAGTCTACACAATAGGAGTAGACACATGGGGCCAGAAAAGAATTTCAGCTCCTTTTCCATTCGGCACTTTACTCCAGAGGAAGTGAGGGTGGGGCCGCGGAGGAGTGTGAGTGACAGCGAGCCCAGCGCACCCACGCGCTCTCCAGCCCACGGCAGGTCCCGACGACGAGAGGTGAGCCGTTTAAAGGGTGCAAGCAGAGCATCTCCACTCCGGGTTCCAGGAACAGCAGTGGATTTGCCTCCTTGGATGCCAGAGACAGTGGCTTGGCTCACGTCTGATCTTAGAGCAGTGGTTCTCAACCTTGGCTGCACATTAGAATCACCTGGGAGGATGAGGCCCAGAAATCAGGATTTTAAAAAGATTCCCAGGTGACTCTAATGTGCAGCCCAGGTTGAGAACCACTGTCTTAGAGGAAGGAGCGGGAACCTGCCTGGCTGGTCCGCCCAACGGCGTCTCTACGTCCGAACACAAAGTAGGTGAAGAGACGGGAGTGTGAACGTGGAAAACTACGTAACGGTGAAGCCACAGACGGCAAAGCCACCACCAACTCTCACGGCAAAGGAGCTTGACTAAGAAAATACACCTCCATAAAGTCAAGAACATGTGAAACAATATAAAAGGTGTTTCGGCTACTTATTGTTGCATCGCAATAACCATTTTCTTGCATTTCGTGATTTAGGGGAGGTGCTGGGCTCCAGGTGGGGACTCTGCAGCTCCCGGCTGCACTGTGAGGGTCCCCGACGGGCGCAGCCGCCTGCTCAGGGGCGCCTGGGGGTGGGAGGCTGCACAGCCTCTCCGCAGGCCCTCAGCACAGAGGGGCTTCTCACGGAGGCTCGGGGCCCGAGAGGGAACATTCTAGCAAACAAAGCAGAAGCTGCCTGGGCTCCCCTGGCTTGGCCTTGGAAACCCTACAGAACCTTCCGTCATCCGTGTTCACGGGCAGGGGACACGGCTCTCACCACGTGATGAAAGAAGATCAGGTTAATGATGAAAGGCCGAACACTGTCGCTCAGAGCTGAAACACGACAAGGAAGTCTGCCATCGCCAAGCAACGCCGAGACCGGCAGCCGCTCGGCCGCCGGGGGGAGCGGGACAGAACCCCCTCCGCCTCAGGAAGGCCACCTGCTCACGGCCCCTCAGTCTGGAATTCTAGCCCCAGAACTTCGAGATGATATGTTTCTGTTATTTTATGTCACTTAGTTTTGGGTCCTTTGTTATGGAAGCCTAGGAAACTAGTACAGATTTTTATGACTTTTTCCACTTTGAGAAGTATGTGGTTCTTGCTTAAATATTCCTATCTTTGTTTATAAATACCCCATTTCACTTCCTATATTTTTATGATATTCTGAAAGATGTTTATTTATTACATATGCTATAAACAATAATTCTAATAAGTTATTAAAGGTCTAATTCTTCTTTTTGCAAAAAGGAAAAACTAAGTAAGTATGAAAACATCCCATTTCATGGAATAGAAGAGAGTATCATGAGCAATCATTACTTTCCACATTGAATTCGAGATGCAATGCAACCCCTATCAAAGCCCCAACTTCTTTTTTAGACACAAACACACAATCTGCTCCTCAAACTCAGATGGAAATGCCAGGGGCCCTGAAGAGCCAACCACCGGCTGGGAAGCCCCTTCCGGCTTCAGCACTTACTTCAACGCTGCGGTCACCACGACAGGGCCGACGGACGTGCGAGCCTGGAACAGAACTGACACCCAGCAACGAACATGTAACGGTCACACCAAACGGTCAGGGCCACTCCATGGAGGAGAACACCCCCTTCAACACGCGGATGGGGCGCCTGCTTGTGGCCCCAAAGAACTGGAATAGGATTTCTCCAAAGAAGACGTGGACCATCAAAGCCATAACGTGTTCAATGCCATTCATCTCCTTCATCTCGAGGGGAATGCTACCACTTTACGCCCCCGAATGGCTACAATGAGACAGACAATAACAAGTGCTGGCAACGATGTGGGGCTCTTGGGACCTTGTAGCCACATGTGGAATTTAAACCAATGGAGCCACATACCAAGTCTGGCAGTTCTTCAACAGTCAAAAATACAGCGGCCACAGGACCCAGAAACCCACTCCTGGAATGTGCACAGAGCTGATGCCATGTGCAGGCAGAAACGTGTACGTGGATCTTTACAGCAGCACCATTCAGTGTTGCCAACAGCGGAAACCACCCCAGAAACCATCTCCAGCGGGAGGAGCAGAGGGAGGGCTACCGAACCACGAGGTGTTTCAGCCTGAGTGACAGGCGCCGGCACAAAGGGCACCTGCCGGGAGGTCCTCGGACGGGAAACATCCAGAAAGGCGGGTCCCCCAGATGCAGATCCGTGCGGGCGGGTCGGGGCTGTGGGGGCTGCCTCCACCAGGTGTGGGTTCTGTGGGGCCACACGTCCTGGCATGGGCAGTGCTGACGGCTGCACAAAGTTAAACATGGTCAGACCAACCGCACCGCACAGTTAAGGGGGTGGATTCTGTGCCATGTGAGCTGTGTCTCAACAAACCACGTAATGAAATGCCTTCTGAGACCCTTACAGATGGAACCGCAGCTGGACTGGTGCAGTGACCCGGGGTGCAGGCTGGACGTGGAGGCGAGGGCAAGGGGGCTGATGGTGGGGTTCAGGGGGCTTCTCCCTGAGGGGAGGGCTGGACGCGGAGGCGAGGGGGCTGATGGTGGGGTTCAGGGGGTTCTCACTGAGGGGAGGGCTCGACGCAGAGGCGAGGGCGAGGGGAGCTGGTGGTGGGGTTCAGGGGGCTTCTCCCTGCTCCTAGAGAGACTTGAAATGCTGCACAATGTCATTCTTTTTGGAAGAATAACTAAGTAAAACTTTATTAAAAGGGGGCTGTTGAGGAGAACTATTGTAAAGCCACATAATAAAAGCAGGTGGGCTCTGAGGGAGTGGCCAGCCGTGTGAAGCAGCAGCCGAGACCCTCTCACGGAGGGCTGGGCACTGCACATCCGGAGGCACAGGGCGCACACACAGGCACAGGCACAAAGGTGACATTTTAAATAAAATTTAAAATATATAAGAACAGATTACGTCCATGCGAGACATTAGGAAAATATCAATGAACATATCCTCTTAGGGGAAGTTCTCCTAAATCTAATAAAAAAAACCAGATCATAGGTTTTTTTCAAAATATCACAAACACAAAGGTTATCGCTAAGTTACGGAAAGGAGCTGATACCTAATAAAAAGGTGTTTCCATTTAAAAACAGGGTGAATAAATAATTCACAAGAAGTGAAATACAAATGCCCGAGAGACCAAGCAGAGTTCCGTTCTCGCTCTCGGCCTGAGACCTGTGCTCCGCCTGGAGGCCCCCCCCTCCCCGGCCCCCCGCCCCGTGTGCTGGAGGAGGAAGGAGGCGGTTCGCCCGGAAGAACTGAGACGGCGGCTCCGTTCTGGCCTTCCAGCCGGCCCGGGCCTGTGCTCTGCGCAACAAGTATTTGTAAATAGCAGTTGTTCCTGTTGCTGCAGACACATCCCCTCATACTCTATTCGGAGGTAAATAAGTTGACCCAAACTTGTTAGAGAAACTTGGCAACATTTACCAAAAGCTGTTCAGAGTGAGGACGTTGACTCGGCAATTACAGGTCTAAACGTGTTCTGGGGAGAGAGCCACAGGAGCAGTGTGTGCACGGGGTGCCCATCCCACAGCTCGGCCCTGGCCAAACAACCAGGAGCCCTGAAGTGTGAGTTCGATAAATGCTGGTGCCGGATCCCAAGTCCCATCAGGTGGAGAGTTAGGCTGAAACCACTACACGCACGTGTGTGTGTCTGTACACACATTCGGGAAAGCCTTCGGCGACCTCTGTGCCAGAAGCGAGGGACCAGGAACGAACGGCTGTGTCCCGTTCGTGCGCTCGCTTGGTCTGCTCGTGTGTGTTCTCTACTTTCCACAACGGCTCTCTCACCCTTTAAGAAGGGGGAACACACCTGAAACAGCATCACTTGTGAAGCTAGGAGGACCCCACCAACACGTTCCTGCGTGTGTGCCCCCGGAACTCCCCACCGATGCCGCAGAGGCTGCGCCGAATCGTGGTGGAACCATACTGCTCCGTCAGACAGGGACCCGCCTTCTCCTTGGCTCCAGCTCTGGGTGCCTGAAGGAGAAGCGAGCGCTGGCCGGCTCCCTGGATGAGTCACCGCTGCTGCGCCCATCGGGTGCCACAGGCACAGCCGCGTCTGTGTGGCTTTCATGGGACGACTTGTTCCTGTGCCTCCTCCTTGGTGTCACATAGCTGTTCCCTGACTCCTGCCCTGGAACAGAAGACCAGCTGCTGGTGTGTGATCCGCCGCCCTCCTGGCCTTGGGCAACAGCTACAATAGGAAATGCATGTGAGAGGAACCCTGTGTGCTGAGAACTAAAATGCTGCAACCTATTTCAGCAACAATTTTTCAAGTTGGGCTTATAAATCACTTACAGAGAAACGGAGCCGAGCTGGAGTTACCGCCAGCGGCCACATTCCTGTGCCGTGACCGCAGCCAGCTGGGGCCGGGCCACGCAGCCGCCGGGGGCTGGGCCAGGGCATCAGAACAGACCCGGCCAGACCTCAGTCAACGCCACCGAGTATAATAGGAACCATCTTCCGTGGCCTCGGCTCAAACGCTGCAGCACAAACGGTTGCAAATGTGTCACTGGCAACCCAGGCGACCTGCCCCACCCACGGGCCCGCGTGCTGCCGTGGAAACCCCGTGGCCGCTCGACCAGGAGGACAGCCACGGCCGAGCGGCCACAGAGAACAGGGCCCCTCCCTCCTTCCCACCGGTCCCGCCTGTCCCTGAGCCACCAACACCTCCTCCGTGCACCACACCTGCCGTCCTGGGCCTCCCAACACCATGTCAGCTGAGATGAGAAGTCAGCCTGACTCCCAGCAACGTCGCCACCCCGGCCCCAGGACAGGCCACGTGAGAAGTGCCAGCTGCTTGGGACCGAGGGACACCTGGACAGGGAGCGACCTGGGCTGTCACCGGGGACACCTGACTATGACGCCAACTCGACACCCAGGTCGGGGCCTGGGTGGCGTGTGCAAGTGGCATGCTAGGATGGCGTGCGCGGGTGGCACGTGTGAGCAGCGTGTGCGATTGGCGTGTGCGACGGGCATATGCGGATGGCGTGTGCAGACAGAGCGCTGGACTGCACCACTGACCTCGCCGAGGTGAACGCGCGGAGCGGACCCGGCTCCGTGAACCAAGCAGCTGCGGAAGGGCCTTGGGTGGAGCAGAAGACTCCTGGGAGGAAGGCGGGGCCCAGACGTGGGGGGCAGCGTCTGAAGGACGAGAGGAACTGGGTGGGGAGGGGAGGAGAGAATGTCGACGGGGCCACACGCAATGCTGAGGTCCACGTCCGGCCCACCATGACGGGGCCACACGCAATGCTGAGATCAACACACAATGCTGAGGTCCACGTCCGGCCCACCACGACGGGGCCACACGCAATGCTGAGATCAACACACAATGCTGAGGTCCACGTCCGGCCCACCACGACGGGGCCACACGCAATGCTGAGGTCCACATCTCGCCCACCACAACGGGGCCACACGCAATGGCTACAGAAAGGAACTCTGCTCTCATGGCAATGACCAGCACTTGTTGTTACCCGACACCTGAGGGGGCTGACAACCCCACACGCAACCAGGAGTCACCAACTGGCCGTGGGTCTCCAGGTGAGCGTGACGTGCACATGTGGATCTGGAGGAGAACCGCCGGCGCAGTCGTGAGAAGGCGGGGTGTGGACGGCTTATCTGTTTCCTCGTCGGGGGGACGTGTCGACTGCCCATGTGAAGAGCACCAGCGGGGAGAGGGCCAGGATGACGGTATCGGCTGAGCAAGTCCTATCACTGCTCTTACTGAGTCTTCCCTAAATGGGCGCTAACTTTTGTCTAATGACTAACTGATGTGACATACATTAATTTCTGTTGGTTAAACCAAGCTTCCGTTCCTGGGATGAGTCTCATTTGGTGACGGCATAGAACCCTTTTGGATATTGCTGGATTTGATTTGCTGTAATTTGTTGAGGATATTTTTAGGAGATATGTGTCTAATTTCCCGCTGATTTGTTAATCCGTGTAATACCGACCTCAGGGACCGAGGAGGAGTTTGTGACGCGAGATCGGTTCTCCCTTAAATGTCTGGTAGGAGTCGCCATGAGGTCACCTTATCCTGGGATTTTCTTCGTGAACATTTGTTATTGTTATTTATTACAATTTAATCTCTTTACTTTTATACAACTATTGAATCTTCTGTTCATTCTTGAGTCACTTTCCACACCTGTGTCTTTCCAGGACTCTTTTTTTTAAATTACTTTTTAATTACAGTTCTTTATTTGAAGGAAATCTTTTTACTTACCTCTAGAACAGCTTTACAGGCCATACTTAGAGAATTTCAACTAAAAAGAATCCCTGTCTTTCTTTCTACACCCAGCAGCCTACAGGGTTGCTTCTTTCTTCCCAGGACTCTTCCCCGCCATCCGCGCTCCCTAGTTTCCTGGTGGGTTGGCAGCCGTGTCCCCTTCCGTTCCGGAGTCTAGACATCCGAGTCTTCCCTTCCTCCTGGCTCAGCTTTGGCGCTTACTCCTCACTTCCTTACTTCAAAAGTTCAGATATTCTAACGTCTGGGCATACACACTTCTCCTCTGAGAAAAGGTGAAATTATCTGTATCTCCCACTCACCTATGAGAACATTTAAGTATGCACTATGTCTGTGAATGTCTTTGAATTCTGTGAGCCACTCAAAGTGTCATTTCACGAGACGACTTCTCTAGGAAATAAAACAGGGAACGGTTCAAGGGTGAAACACTGAGTCATAGGAGAGGCCCCGAGGCTCCGGCGCCCGTGGGGGTTGCTCCGGGAGAACCAGCGCCGGGTGCTGAGCAGCCGCTCCTTTGCTTGGGCTGCAGGTGGAGCCAGGTGACCCGTGGCCCGTCCAGCACAGGTTTTCGCCGTGTGGCCTTGCGGGCAGCACAGTGAGCTGTGGGGGGAGGAGCAAGGGCAGGCTCGGCACCCTCCTTCCCCTTTAGTAACTCCCTTTAAGACGCCAACACCCATCAGTAGGTTCTATGGGGTCTGGCGATGAAAGGTGAGAGAATGAGGCAGGAACACCAGGAAGTGTTTCAAATCCTTAAATGCAGCAACAGGGGAAGTGGACTCCTCTATTAGACACCCCTTTCCCTCTTTCTTTTATAATCCGACATAAATCATGGAAGCCAACGGCAAAATTAAAGGCAGTGAGACATTTTCCAGGAGCTCACCTTACCCTGGGAAATGAGGCGTCTAACGTCGCCCAGATGTGCTAACGCGGCTTACGCCGAGTGCGCTGGGGTTTGACGTGCGGCGTGACGGCAGGCCGTGTGCTGTCTGCCTGACCCAAGGCCACCCAGACCTGCCCCGCCGCCGCCTTCTGGTGAGTGGGGAGCGGGCAACGGAGGCGCCGAGGGCAAGGTCGGGTGCGGTCTGAGGCAGATTTGCGCCGAGTGTTCCCGACGAATGAGAGCGATGACTGCAGCTTCCTCGCTCGCCCCCAGGTCCAGCTCTCGTCTCCATGGAGCCCACACCCTTCCCTCAGAGGCAGGTTCCTTCAAACGAATGAGGACCAACCACCGCACTCGGCCAACGGCTTCCCAGAGCAAGCTCCGCGCAGCCAGCACCCTGGCCGACTTCAGAACGTCCTGTGCCAACAACAGAGAGGCTCCGCCGGCAGACAGGAGTGCTGAGCTCTGGTTCAATGAGGGAGACCTGGCTCTACAGGAGGCCTTCTCCCTCTCAGGATCCCTGAAGCAGCTCGTAACCACAGTCGCCAGCCGAGGTCAGGGCGCACCTGCGTTTGGGCATGTGGGCACCTTCCCAAGTCCGCACGGCTCGCCCGCAGCCTCACACTCAGCCAGTGAGTGTCTGCGAGGAAGCACTGTCCAAACTGCCGGTTATTTCATGAGCCTGGACTGCAGCTCTGGCCTCTAGAAACCCGGGCCTTCCACGTAGGGATGGAACGGACACCGGCTTCTCCCCCCACAGCGAGTGTAGAAACAGAGAAAAGTGCAATAGAAAGGGCTGGCCAATCAGCTCACCCTCCCGTGAGCCGAGCCAGGCTGTGGGCTCTGGGGTCAGGCCCAGGAACGAGGGCCCAGACAGCTCTCCCGCGGTCGGAGATGCAGCGTCGGTGGCACGAGAAACGGGTCAGAGGGCCAGGCCGCCCTCCTGTCCTGCTGCCTCGTGGGTCTGAGTGAGACACGGGCTCAGCCCCCGTCGTGGGAGCCCGCAGGCTAGGACACCCCGTGTTGCACCTCAGCTGGCTGTGCCCCGTGTGGCTCTCTCTGGGGAGCCGGGCCTCACAGACCCCGCGATCCTCACCCAGAGACGCTGCTCAGAGTGCCACGGCGAGGAGGCCGTCCTCAGCAAGTGCGAGCGTGTTTCCCAGCCGCTGTCGCCACAGGATGGCGCTGGAGAAGGGAGGTGGGTGGGCACGTACTGGGACTCAACAGGTGGAGGGGGGACGAGGGCCCCTGGGACGAGGAGACAGGGAGGGGCCGCACAGCCTGGCAGAAGCGGACTGAGGACCACAGGGGGGAGGGGAGGAGGGGAGGGCACTGGCCACCGTGGGTGCAGGCGGGGAGAGAAGACAGGGCTACGCGCAGGCCCAGGCCCGGCACTGAGCACGCAGGTCACGGGTCTCGTGGTCAGAGGAGGCCTGAGGGACTGGCCTGGATTCCAATTACTGAGCAGGAGGGGCTGCAGGCCTCCCGGTGGAAACACCAGGAACAGGTGGCATTTGGTCTGGAGGACAGAGTTGGAGCATTTGGCAAAGGCTGAGGGACAGCAGAGAAACAGGGCCGGGGGCACAGAGGCAGCAGAGGCGCGAGCAAAGACCAAGCTACGGCAGGAAGCCACCCCGGCCGCCCACGGCCAGGACAGAGACTTGGACTTCAGGGGTCTCCAGAGCACAGGGCACTGGCTCAGCAAGCTTCCCAGAGTGCAGCCAGCGCGGGAGCCACGGACTCGGACACAGAGGACACGCGTCTACTAAGCACAGAAGGAACAGGCCAACAGTGATAGCCACGTCCCCGAGGGCAGTGGCCACACCCCCTGAGGGCAGCCAGGGGCACACACGGGTCTGAGAGGAGCAAACACTTGGGGTGGAGAGGGACCCTGGACGCCTCTCGTGCTCGGCCGCCACATTAGACACGACTGGCCTGTTCCCAGCTGGCGTCGGCCCCACCGGTGCCTGCGAGCTCTCCAAGCTGTTTCCACGGAGAATGCCGGGCACATTTCAATAATGTGGAACTCAAGGCCAAAGTCAAGAGGTAGAAAGGCAGGGAAAACTGGTCCAGTAGATGTGGCAGCAAAAATCTTTCCCATCAACATAATTTTTAAGGGCTGAGTTTAATCAAAATGAGTTTTTTGTTCCTTATTTTAAGATTTAAAGTCCAAACCATGAGGAAAGAACACCTATTTTCCAATCACAGGTCGGCTGCACTGGAAGGAATTTAAAGGACCTTCCCTACCAGGTGGAGGGAGATTGGCGGGATGTTCACAGGGGCGAGTCCTGCTCCCGAGGCCGCAGGAGAGCTGGGCAGGAGCGCCCTGCGGGGCAGGACTGGGTCCCACCTTCGCAGCCGAGGGCAGGGCAGCACGCCGGGGGCTGCTGGGCCTCTGCTGCTCTTGGGCGCCCAGGGCCCACCTCTCTCCGTCCCTCCTCCTGCCCCCTCGGAGGTTAGCTCTGCCCCCCCACCCCCGCAAGGGGTCCCGGCAGGACAAGCTTGATGCATTTTCCAACATTTACTAGAGGAGGACGGCCAATGTGGCGCAGACACTGCCCCTGCCCTGCACGGACAGGACCCGCCTGAGCGAGTGAGCAGCCCGCAGAGCAGCGCCCGCGGTTCCGCGTGCACACAGCACACGCACGATGATGTTCTCCGAGTCACAGCTTCAAACGTAAGGAGCAGAATGAAACCAATATTCCCAAATACTCTCGATTGGATGCTCCATATTTTTCCATCTTCTATTGAAACACCTCCCTCTGCCCTTTAACACAAGCCCATGCACTTCTGTTCGGCTGACCTGCAGCCGCTGTCATTTCCTCGTAATCTTTTCTCCCAATCGTGCCAGTTCCTTGAGCTGGGGTCCCCCTCCTCCCCTTCCCGCCCTGGTCCTGCACGTGTGTCCACCTCAGTGCCACCGACTGGCTTGGGGCTCCCAGAGCTGCCCGGTCCAGCCACGCTCTGTCCAGCAGCACCGCGTGCGGAGCCCCTCACGCAAAAGGAGACCCCGAGAGTTTTCTTCCGCAGGCTTGTCGGCCTGCACGTGATCACAACGGGCCCGTGGTCTTAAATAGCATGAAACTCACCAAAACAAGTCTGACAGACACGGAAGAGGAGGGGAGACCTGTGGGGAGAGGCTGTACCTGAGGGGCGGACGGGCTGAAGGCCACCCCGCTGACCGTGTCCGTGTGCCCCGGCAGCCGGCAGGAGAAGGTGCTGGAGCCCACTTCGTACAGGTACGCCTGGAAGACAGGCCGCAGGTGTTCGGTGGCGAGAGCCAGCCACCAGCGAACGAGGAGGCGAAGGTGAGGGGGTTTCTATCGCACGCAGCAGCCTTGCCCAAGACCCCACTGTGAGCCGTTTTCAAGACAGGCTCTGTTTGAGGTGACTTTAAGGACAGAGTCAGGCTTTGTATCCCAGCCTCTCAACTGGTGGTGCCTGGTGCCAATTCAGCGCCAACAGGAACCGCCAACCAGGGGTGCGGGGAAGAAGGATGGACGCTGTGTCCAGCAAGCAGCTCAGCGGTGGCCAGCAGGGGGCGCCAGCAGCACGGTCGGCGGTGGGGAGCCCAGGCCCCAGCGCAGGGAGGCCGGGCCCCTCAGATCCCCACCCAGCCCAAGGGGCTTCCAAACGGCCCTGGCTGCCAAAGGGGGTCATCTCTCGTTTTGACCCAATGACAGCGTCCTCACTTCCGGAGGCTCCTCAGGGCCCAGGTTACACAGACACGGGAACTGACCCCTCTGCTGCATCTGTTGCTTCTGATTATAAAGCACAGAGGTTAGTAGCAGCAGCAGACATGTATTGAGCACCAACTTCTACATAACTGCCTCACCTAGTCCTCTCTACAGCCAGATGAAGAAAACGGTATTATTGTCCCAATTCCACAGGCCAGGAGGCCAGGGCTAGGGGCCGGCTGTCTGCTCGGGGCACAGGGCCGTGCTCTGAGAGGAGGTGCCGCAGGGACAGCTCCTGTGGCTCTGGGGTGTCCTCATACGAGAGGGGAGAGCGAGACTCGAGACCCTCAAGGAGGGGGCAGGATGAGGATGGGCAGAGCCTGGAGAGAAGCCCAGGCCAAGGTGGGCCAGACCCTCCTTAGGGCCTCCGGGAGGGGGAGTGGAGGGGGACCGATCCTCCCAGCACCTGAGTGAGACCCAGGGCCTCCAGGCTGCGGGGACCAGGGTCTGTTGCTTGAAGCTGCTGAGTTTGGGGTAATTTGTTACCACATCCCTAAGACACTACACAGACCTTCCCAAATACATTAAAGACAAACGGACATAAATTAGTATTTGTTCCAAATCCATCCTAAGGTATGTGTCACTTTATTTATTAACTAGAGGCCCGGTGCACAGATTTGTGCACCAGTGGGGTCCCTCGGCCTGGCCTGAGCCCTCTGGCAATCCAGGACCCCTTGGGGGATGTCGGACTGCTCGTTTCGGCCCGATTTCCACAGGCCAGGCCGAGGGACCCCACTGGTGCATGAATCTGTGCACCGGGCCTCTAGTGTGCATATAAGATCTTTGGTTAATCTCTTCCCACCCGCCCCCCTCCCCCCTTCCCTCTGAGATTCATCAGTCTGTTTCATGTTTCCATGCCTGTGTGTTGAGCGTCTGCCACCTGGTGGTCAGTGCATGTCATAGCTACCAGTCAAATGGTCACTGAGGCTTTTATATATATAGATGTTACTATCTGGAAGGTCAAAGAAAACACAGCATGTCACACACAGTAAGTCACTGAGTGAGGAAGGAATGAACGAGCAACGGTGTTTCAAGTTCCCTGCTTCACGAAAAATACCAGGACGACCTCTCGCACCTCACGCCACTGCTCTTACACTCGCAACAGCCTCCGGCGTCAGCCGCTTCACCCTGCTGCGCACCCACATCGCCCTCTCCACAGGCACGTCCACCCCTGGGACTAAGACCGGCACGTACATGTCTGTCCTCCGCGCCACACGCCACGAAGCGCCCGCAGGGGCTGAAGGCAATCCCACACGGGAAGCAGCGGGTCGGGTGTCCTTCGAAACGGCGCTCACACCTACGAGGAAAATAAAAGAAACACCCGGAGAAAAAAATGATTTTTTTCATTTTTAACCCAAACTAGGATACTGACCTGCTGCTTTTCTTCACGAAAATGAACAAACTGATAAGAATGTTTTTATTTGTGAAGATGATTGAACACTGAGGTTATTCTAGAGACCCTCAACCGTAACTAAAAGACTTCTAAACCATAAAGTCTCAAAGATGCCAAACTAACCATAATCCAACTTTTATACATGAAGACTACCAAGTGATAAGTATATTCTGGAGATCTTTAAAAATATAAAAACCTACTTTTAAAATCATAAATTATTTGAATCAATGATTCAAAGGCTGCTGGAAGGTGCAACATTCTATCAAGGCTGGTTAAGTTTTACAACCAACTGTTAAAGAGCTACATAAGATTTGTTTATTGTAAAAAAACAACAACACCAAAAACACAAAAACAGCCCCACCAGCATGGCTCAGTGGTTGAGCGTCGACCTGTGAACCAGGAGGTCACGGTTTGATTCCTGGTCAGGGCACAGGTCCAGGTTGCAGGCTCGATCTCCAGTGTGGGGCGAGCAGGAGGAGGCCGATCAGTGATTCTCTCTCATCACTGATGTTTCTATCTCTCCCTCTCCCTTTCTCTCTGAAATCAATAGAAATATATTTTTTTTAAAAAATTAAAAAAGTAAGGGAAATGGAGCTGGGTTTATTGAAAAAAATCGCCACCACCTTTTGGGACAGCCAGAGCCACACCCAGAGGGAAGACCAGAGCTGTGGTTTTTCCACATTCTGTGACCGATTCTGGGTATAAATCACTTTTCCGAGAAGGGTCAGTGTGAACAGACTCCCTAACCTTGTCTCTCTGAGTTCACAGCGTGCGCTTCAATAGACACACGCCCTGTGGTCTGGCCTCCCCTAGTCCTCCTGCACACCTGCCCCCCACATCTGCCCCCCACACCTGCCCCTCTCACACTTGCCC
>NW_005353666.1:358920-371833 GCF_000412655.1 Myotis brandtii | reverse complement strand
CCCGCCATCTACCCCCCGCACACCTGCCCCTGCACAGAACGACGGCCTCACCTCAGGGTTCTCAGGTCCCACAGCCGGGCCCCGTCGCCCACGGCGATGGTTGCAAAAAGGTTATAGTCCTGAGGTGGCTGGGTCGTGAATGACGATCCCTATGGTGCAAGGGGAGAGCAGGTGCATCTCGAGACGGAGCTGGTCACCATCACGCTGCCGACAGCCGACAAGGTCGCAGCCAAGGTCATCACCAGAAGTCCGCAGCTTTGTCCTTACTTACAATTTCTTATTGGACTCCAAAGCTCCCTGTGGACAGTCCCCAGCGGTGCACTCTGACCTTAAGCTTAGCGACGTGCGTGTCCCGCTCTGGAAAGCCCGGGAGAAAGGTCGCAGGACTGAGGTACTAGCTCTCCAGGGTGCGCTTTAGAGCACAGGTCACCATCCGTGTTCGACGATCTGC
Source organism: Myotis brandtii (assembly GCF_000412655.1). NCBI lineage: Eukaryota > Metazoa > Chordata > Mammalia > Chiroptera > Vespertilionidae > Myotis > Myotis brandtii. Next base: position 371,382 of record NW_005353666.1, on the reverse strand, counting down.
GACCACAGGCCCTAGCGCCTGGTGAGGACTCGGGGACGTCCGCATGCGTCCCCTGCGCGCTGGTCACTGAGGCCCTGCCTCTGGCCCGGTCACTGCGCCCGGGAAAACCTCCCTGTGGCCCGAGCCCTCAGCGCCATCCAGCCAGGGCAGCAGCCGAGGGAGCGCCCTCCCGCTCACACCAGCTCTCAGATGTGCTGTGCAGGGACCCAGACAAGGCACCAACGCCTGGATGACAGCCTGTGACCCGCACAGACTTCACGCACAAACACGGGGCGGTTCCCAGGGTCACGGCCGGACTTCGGGTTATACATTCATTCGGCCCAACCTGGAACACGCCAGATGCACCAGAGGCAGAACTGCGGCTGCAGTCCAGGCGGAGTTGGCGCCAGGCTCCCGGCGCTGCTCTGAGTAACAATGTGTCCTTTGAGCGGACTGTGCAACAGGCCTCCACCTGAAGGCCGGCTCCCCCGCGAGCCGGAGCCCTGCTGTGGGCGTGTCAAAACCACCAGCCGGTCCTGGTAGGAGCTGCTGGCCCGGTGGCTGCCCCGCGCTCCTGCGGGGCCTGCACGGCCGTCACTCCACCGTCAGGGCTGCCTGACCCTCCCCAGGCTTCCAAAGAGGCCCGTGCAACCATCACAGCCCAACGCACCAATATTCACCCCTGATGACATGAAAATGCCTCCAGCGCCCCACATCCAGGCTCAGAGCGACTTCCTGATCGACAGGAGCTCGCCTTGGATTTGGAGGGAGACATGAAAGTGCATTTCACAGTTGCATCGGTGACAGCCTTGGACGTGGCGTTTCACAGACGACGTGCAGGCCCACCTCACTCACCTGGTTCTGGCAGATCTGGTGGGGGGGCCGGGAATGGACGCCCTGGATCACAGCGGCGCTGCGGCCCGCGTTGAGGTCGAAAACTTCCACTGTCCTGCTCCGGCTGGCGGCCAGCACCAGGTCTGGGCTCCGTTAGGGAACGCCTACGTCCACAGAGGTGGGGTCTCAGCCCGCTCCCCACGCGGGCCCCGCCTCTCTAAGCGGGGGTGGGGGGCTGAGGACAAAGGGGAGGCCCGGGCAGAGCAGATTTCGAGGTGAAAGACCAAGTTCCACCATGAGATAAATGAGGGTCGAGGCGCCTGGGAAATACTCCAATCGGAGACGCTCAGCTGCGCGGCTGCGTGTGCAGGAGGAGGGGCTGGCTCGGAGCCAGTCTGAGGCTGGGCAGTGGCCCCGTGGACATGTCCGGGACACATCACAGGTGAGTGTGACCAACTCCGTGGGCTCTGAGGGGTCACGTGACCCTATGAACTACCCAACTGCCAGTGCTTAGCCAGAACGGCAGGAAAATCTACCCAAGTCCTGAGACGTGCACATCGGAGAGAGGGCACGGGGTTTGATCATGGGCCCCACGCGGACAGCAGAGCAGAACCTTCACGTGGGAACCGCAGGCCAACAGCACACTTCTGCAGGAGGCTGTTTGTTCTGTTTTTAGCAAAAGGTTCTAGACTAAAAATAACGCATATTAACAGAATATTCTAGAACCTTCTAATACCAAAGACCAGTCCTTATGAAATTTCAACTACAGAACTCTTCAAAAGAATTAAATGGGGCCTCTGAGTAAATTAAAATGTTACAAAATAGATTCCTGAAGATTTTGATTTTTGCCTCCAAGTAATTTTAAATGGATGCTTTTTAATGAAAAGGGCTGATGTTAGCCCTAAAGACTAAATAAGGAAAGCTTTGGGCTCTGTGTTATGTCCCCCTGAACTGCAGCTGTTTCGAGGCCCCTGGGGTGGGTCTGGCCCTGCACGAAGCCACGCGGTCCCAGACGCGGAGCCGACACCGCGTGTGCCGCTGCTGGTCAGAGGCGCTGCCACGTCCGTTTCTATCCCGTAGGCCCCTCACTGCTGAGACGAGCTGTCACATTGTTCAGAATCAGTTAACCGGGGTCTGGGCTCCGCAGTGCCACGCGGGGCGGAGCTGAGACGCTCAGCTGTGTGCGGAGGCCGGGCTCCGGCCGCAGCCCTCGGGACAGGAGAAAGGATACGGGAATAAAACTCGTTGGCGGCCGACAGGCCGGTGATCTCCGCGGCCCCCGTCGTGGGGAGCCGGAACACGCGGGTGCACCGGCTCCTCTGTTTGTATCTGGAACAGACAAGATGCCAGTGTCTCTGTTTCCCTCCACAACTAAGCGTCCTACCTGTGAAACGCTGGACATGTAAGAAGTGTTCACATCCCCTCATATAATCACGTTTTAGGACGAGGGAATGTGAGCCAGCCACCTGACTGACTTTACGACTTCATGAAAACTACCGCCATCTCAGCCACAAACACGGCACTGCCGTCCGCGAGAAAGCACATTGGCTCCCAATCCTACGGTAACCGCAGGCCTCGGAGGCACCCACGGTACCAGTGACCGTGCTCCCATCACACACAACAGCTTGATGTTCCCTAGAGTTTCACACGCGTGTCTCAGCCGTGGCGAGGACGGCACAGAGCACAGTCCCAGGGAAGCGTGGCTGAGTCACGGTGGCCAGCCTGGCCCAGGTGGGGGAGGCCTGGGGCACTGGCAGGTACAGCAGGTGACGGGGCAAAGCTGCTGGGGGCTCAGTGAGGACGAGGCAGGCCATCAGCCCGCACCTTCGACGGCAGGTGAGTGCAGGGTGGGGTCTGGGCCAGGACATGCAGAGCCAGGCATGGAGGCCTGGGGGGCCACAGGGGCAGCTCAGACTCCAGGGCAAAGTGGGCGGAGTCCTAGGCTTGGGAATGAGGCTCAGGACGGGCGTGGAAGCAGGAGGCAGCCCCCGCGCCCCCCCCGACCCACACACACACACACACACCCCGCGGTAACGTGAGGCCCCCACAGTTTGGATGAAAACTATGTTTAAATGTAGACACTGCCTCACACGTCACCGATCGCTGAAACACGCTTCCTCCCACCACAGGAGACGTGGCTCCGGACGGGCCGCCCGGCCCACCTTTTGATCTCATCTTTGCGGGTGTCCAGGTGGTGCCTGAGCAGCTGGAACTCGGGGCCTGAGGACACGAGCACGAATGAATCGAGGTAGTAGAACTGCGCATGGTGCACAGGCTCCGGGAACACGTCTGTGCCCTGTAAGCACGTCACGGCCGTCACCCACACGCTACCCTCATGCTGCCCTCACGCTACCCTCATGCTACCCGCACGCTACCCACATGCTACCCTCATGCTTATCCCACTGGGATAAACGCCGCTACTCTAACCGGCATTCTTCCATCTTTACACCTGACGCCCACCTGTTCTAAATGCTAAACAGTCTCTGCTCAACCAATTCACGATGTTTGTCTCTTCCCCCCTTCTTCTAAAAGATATTATATGACTAGATTTTCCTGTCATGAGCGTTTTGAGGTCTGGCCATTGAAAACTTTAAAACAAAAGACATAAAACTTGGCAGCAAAGATATTAAGTATCAAGGATTTTGTTAAAGCCAAAACCTTACACAGGTTTTAAAATGTAGTTGTGAGGGGCCCATGCTCACATTGCACAGCCCACACGTGGCCGTGACACTGCCCGACCCCGGAGCCCGCACCGGGCCTGTGCCCCCCCTTCCCCCCAGGCCTCCTGGCGCCGCCCTTTCCTGCAATGAGCCTTGCAGGCTGGCAGTGCACGGCTCTCGTGTCCTGTTGTCACTCTCCCCTCTTGTCCTACCGTTCCGCTTCCGAACGACCTGCGGATTCACTGAAACAAGATGTTTTCTCCCCAAAAGGCACTTGCTCCACTTCCAGGCCCTGGGCCGCTGTCACTGCCCCCCCCCCCCCCCCCCCACCCCCAAGCACACACACACACACACACACACACACACACACCCCTGCACACCGAGCACACATCTAAAGTCCCCAGTGTTTCAGTGTTAACAGCTTTGCCATCTTGAGACCTTAACAAACGCAAGGCATGTCTCACTGCGTGTGTGTGTGTGTTACACGTGTGCCCATCGTGTGTAAGAACAGCTCGGTCACTAACTTCAGTGCCTGAGCAAACTCCTGGTTTCCTCGTTTCCCACCTCCTGGCGTGGAGAAGGGTCTGCCTGCCCCACTGGGCCTCCCTGACCTCGAGGTGGCAGGGCTGGCCACCGAAACCGCCAGGAATCACCCCTTACCAGGCACAGGGCGGGCTCCCGGCTGCGGGCCGACCACACCCTCAGGGTCCCGTCCAGGGAGGCCGACAGCAGCCACCGGGCGTCGTGGCTCCAGCCCAGGGCGCTCACTGCCCCATCATGACCTAAAGGAGACGGTCGGGGGGCCGGACCAGGGGACCAGGGAGAGAGAGGTCTGATTTGATTGGTTCTGATCAGTTCTGACAGGACCCAAGAAAAGATGGCTCTGCTGCCCCCTGGTGGCCTTTCAGGGAGTTTCCATCTCGCTGCTGCTGAGCTGACAATGGTCGCTGGTAATGGCAGTTGAGGCTCCGCACCACTGCCTAGGTGCCCGGGTGCCTGGGTGCCCGGGGGTCCAGGTGCCCGGGGGTCCAGGTGCTGCCACCCACACAGCCCAGGGGAGGGCAGCCCCACCCACCGTCCAGCTACGGGACCTCCACACGCACCCTCTTTCCAGCCGAGCGGCTCCCTCTCCTGGCTCAGGTCACCCCGACTCCCTCACCCACACTCAGCAAAGAGCCGACGAGGCCACACGTCAGAGGGACGCCCGCCCACGGGAAGTCACCACATGTAACTGGGCTCCGGCCGCAGCTCTGGGCCCACAGGTGACCCCACTCTGGGTGGGGGGCAGGCTCAGCGGAGGCCAATGGGTCAAACCTCGCTGCTTCCTCCCCCGACTCCAGTCGGGTTCTACTCTGGTCTTGTCTCAAAGGGACGAAAGTGGCCTCAGCGACCAACTCCAGGCCGGAGAGACCCACCCGTGAATTCACGGAGACCAGGGTGGCCACGTCTTACCTGAGAAAACAGCAGGTGCTCCAGTCAGATGGGCATCGAAGACCAGGGACAGGTGGTCGGCCAGGCCACAGGCCAGCCAGCGCCCGTCTCCTGCTCGAGAGAGCAGAGACGATGTTCAGGTGACTGGATCGTCCCCTCGGGAAGCGACGGCATCCGAGACGAGCAGGTCCCGGCTCCCCTGAGGCTGAACCCCAGCCCTGAGGCTGCTGGGCTTCGTCCACAGGGAGCTGAGGACGCAAGGCTGAGGCGCCAATGCGGGTCTGAGCCCAGAGCTCCCTGGACCACGGCTCCACCCTGGGCCCCTGCCGTCGGCCTGCCCCAGCAGACGTGTAAGCGGCATGTTTGCTAAGCAGTCCCGTCTCACGTTCCCCTAAGGGGAGGCAGAAATCAACTACGACTTCCTCCCGGACGTTCAGATGGCGGGCCCTACCTCACAGTCCCACGCTCAGTAGCAAGCACGTCGAACGTCACAAAGACGTGCCGTTCACTGAGCGAGGCTGCGGTCTGGGGGGACAGTACCTCCAGCTCTAATCTCCCCAGTTATCCTACAGCGTGTTTGGCTGGAATTGCATGAAAAGCAAAGGGGACTCAGCACAGCTGTCAGTAACCCCAGATCCGCCAGTGGTACTCGGGCAGCGGCTGGTCACTCACTGGAGGAGGTGGCCCGGGTGCAGCACCGGCCAGGCCCCCGTCCACCGCGGACCGAGGGCAGGGCCTGGGACCAGCATTTACTCTGAAAGGATCGGAGATCAATGAGACCGGGAGCTGCTGCAGGAGAGCCGCCTCCTCTCTCCTCCCAAATTCATTAGGAAAACGCCGGTGGCCAGGAGGGGGGTCTGGGGAGGGTCTCCATGCCCTTGGGACAGGACAGCTGCCAGAGCCGAGCAGCCTGGCTGCGGGAGGGACAGCGCCGACGGACACACGGTCCTCGCCCGTGGGCTCCTCCGCCCCCCAGGAAACCGGGGAGGGGCTGCTTTTCCTCCCACACAGACCCTCCGAGCAGCCTTCCCCCAGGCCCTCGTGTGAGGAAGAGGCGGACACAGCGACTCCGCAGGCCTGGAGTGCAGACGGGAGCCCAGGCTGTGCGGCCGGGCTCTGCACCCGCTCCTCCCACACACGGGGGACGAGTGCTGGTCTCAGTCTAAACCCAGCACTGCCCTGTGGCTCCAGGCCACCGAGGTCGCGAGGTCGAGAGGTCGCTTAAACTCTATGCACGAGGGCCACGGGCAGTGAGCACCTCCCCACGCCGTACCTGAGAACTGCACGCAGCGCACGGCCACCGGGCTCTGGGCCACAGCCAGCCGCCGGCGGAGCTGGGTCGGCGGAGGGCTGTCCGAAGGGCACTGCTGACTTAAGGAGGCAGAGAAGACAAAGGTCAGGAGGGGCTCAAGGTGAGACAGGCAATAAACGGCCTGGACCCCCCGTTCCTGTGCGACTCCATCCCAGCAGACACAGTGCAGACGCACATGAACTCTGACTTCCCGGACCACGAAAGGACTCTCGAAAGACTAGCATCCCTTCGTGCCACCATGCAGGTGTTTAAGCACAAACACCAAGCACTGACCACATGTAAGTGACCTGGCAGACACCGTGACGGCTCAGGGAAGGGCAGGTCGGTTCTGCTCTGAGTTTAGACCCTGTGGGTCGTGTCTCCCTCACACTGACTGCTTCCATCGTGAGCAGATCAGCACCTTCCCAGCTTTCAAAAGAAACCAGGGACGGGCTGACAAACATACATCGATGCTGCACACGTCTGTGTACACACGTACATACATCAGAGTTAACTTTGACGGACATACATCGATGCTGCACACGTCTTTGTACACGCGTACATACATCAGAGTTAACTTTGACGGACATACATCGATGCTGCACACGTCTTTGTACACGCGTACATACATCAGAGTTAACTTTGACGGACATACATCGATGCTGCACACGTCTTTGTACACGCGTACATACATCAGAGTTAACTTTGACTGAAGCACATACATCAATGTGTGCACATGCCTGTGTACACATGTACATATATCAGAGTTAACTTTGACTGAGGGACATACATCAGTACGTGCACACGTCTGTGTACACACGTACATACATCAGAGTTAACTTTGACTGACGGACATACATCAGTGCATGCACACGTCTGTGTACACATGTACATACATCAGAGTTAACTTTGACGGACATACATCGATGCTGCACACGTCTGTGTACACATGTACATACATCAGAGTTAACTCTGACTGAAGCACATACATCAGTGTGTGCACATGCCTGTGTAGATGTGTACATACACACAGACACACACAGGTCTACACCTGTGTGAAAAGTCAGTGAACTGTTTAAAGGGTTTCTCCAAATCACCAAGTTTACTCAGAAGGTCAGCCAGCTGCCCACCAGGTGTGAGTGCTCCTGCGTCGCGAAGGTCTCTTACAGCCACTCTTCACATTGGTCTTGGGCGAGAACATGGTCACACTGCGGGAAGGAAACGCTCACGTCGGCTTCCAAGGTGACGGGCCTCAGCTGCTTAAGAGAACAGCGAGAAGCACAGCCACGCAGACGTGCGGTCGCGTCCCAGGCAGTCACACGCGGAGGGACTGAACTCTGAGCCGCGTCAGCACGGGCCAGCAGTGCTGGGAAACGAACTGCACCGGGCAGCAGTGTACTTCCACGGACGGCGCTGGTCATGCCGTCGTGGTCAGGCCACAGCGGAGGAGCCAGAGGGCTGGGCGGGGGCCGGAGGCGGAACGTCGTACAGAGGGGAGCAGCGGCCTGGCCACTGCAAGCACCACCAGGTGGGCCTCTGGGCGGTGCCCCTGGCCCAGCAGGGATGGCGGGGAGCCCAGAGGGTGGCTGCAGGGGGCATCGGGAGCATGGCAGAGGGGAGTCAGCGGGGACGAGTCAACCGGGGCCCCCAGGCTTCCCGCTCACAGGCTGTTTTGTGATGGGGTTCAGACAGACAATGGGTCAAGATTTGAGGGGCAGTGCCTGCTTCTGAGACACGCGGGCCCTGAAGCACCGGGACCCGTGGCTGCTGTACCTGAAAGTCCTCGCGAGCCCCAGTTCCCAGCCCGCCTCTCCCACTCGGCCCTCAAACAGCCCTGCTGCCCCCCAGCTCTGGGTACAGCGATTTTAACACCGTGGTCAGAGCGAGGCTGCGGTCTGGGGGGGACAGTGCGGTCAGGCCCCAGGCTATGTCCCTCCTCACAGGTGGTCAGTCAACCACTGCGGCCAGGCAAGGACCCAGGGGCCAAGGGGCCGGTGCACAGTGAGCACTCAGCAGGCTGGCCCTGCAGCTGCTGCACGTCTGTGAGGGGCCGACCCCATTCTAACTGCGGCGCCCGCCCGTCTCCCGTCTCCCATCTCCTGCCCTGTGGGTGGCCCTCAGGACACACAAGGCCGCAGCTACCGTCACTGCCCTGCTCCCGTGGGAGCGGCTGTGAGCCATCTACTCACTGGGGTGCAGCCGTGTACCCGGAGGACCGGACGCGGCTGTGGAAGACCAGGGGCTGGTCCCGCAGGGAGCTCTGAGTAGCTGGCAAGGCGGTTAGAGAAACGAGAAAAAACATCTCATGATCCTTCATATCCCAGCGCCCACGGCCCGCACTGCTGGACCCTGAGAAGCAGCAGTTCCTGAGTTCCTGTGAGTTGTACGCAGTTCAGGAGAAGAAACCTAGCACGTTCCCTGCATAGAAACACGGGAGGGGCAGGAACAAAGGCACCCGGACAGACCCACCCCCAGGCAGCACGACACTAACGATTACAACGTCTGCATTTTCACGTTCACGTTTCATGTCACACTGACCGGCTTGCTGGTGGCCGGCCGGCTTGACACGTGTCGCCTCAGCGACTCCGAAATACAGAGGGGAGGTCGGCGAGACACCGGAGCTGAAAACAGAGACTGCACCGTGGGAGCTGCTTCCACACAACACGGGCCTGAGGGCAGTCGCAGACCAGTCCCTGCAGGTGTGGCCTGCAGCTGAGGAGCGACCAACCCTCAAGCTCATTCTTAGCTTCCCAAGAAGTAAATCTGTATTTTAATAAAAACACTGTTTTATAATCTGCATTCTATCCTGAAATACAAGTGTTTCATATTAAAACAAACTTAAGGGTAGTATAGGTGGGAGTTTACTGAACTTTGCTCTGAATTCTGCCAACTGATATATGGACACATATAGCCCCTACCTGCCAGACCCACCTGCCAGACCCAGCTGAGCAGACCCACCTGGCAGACCTACCTGGGCAGCACTGAGAGCTGCGTTCCCAGGTGGGGGTGCTGCTGGGACCTCACCAGAGCAGTCGGGTCGAGCTCCAAGCCGGCGACCTCGTTCCCAAACATGGAAGCGAGTAAGCAGAAGGCCTGTGGCAGTGGTGACAGAATGAGAGACGTGACTGTGATGCCATCACGGACGAGCAGGCCCCACTGCAGTGCACACAGCCGTCCCTGCAGGGAGCCCGCGTCCCTCACAGCAGCCGCGCTGCCTGACCGGTGGGGAGTCCGCACAGCACCGTGGCTCCTCACAACTTCCCCACAAAGGCCTCATGGGAAGGCCGGCACGTCACACGCGGCGGAAAGGGAGCACGAGTCACGTGGACGGACGGACAGATGGACGCCCCCAGACGCCAAGGTCGGGAGCGCTGAGGACTGACCTTGCCACGGCTGCTCATCACGGCACACGACCCGGCCACCTGGATGCTGAGGTTCCGAAAATCTGAATTTTCACAAAGAGAAATAAGCAACATTTACGGGCTTTCTGCCCTAAAACTTACTCCCCAACAGCAGTCAAAGATAACATTAACGTGACGTGAAATGTACAGCGAAGGCGGTTTGAATGTGCGCTCACCCTTGTAATGCAGGGCAGCCTCCAGCTCAAAGCTCGCCAGGTTCAGGATGAATAGTCCAGCGGAGCTTCCGACCCACACACAGCCGGTCCTCTCCGGGGAAAGACTTCAAAGAGAGACATGAGGACTGGTCTGATTTGTGAGCTTCAGTTCCACGGTGTCGTCCCCGAGCGTCACCCACGCTCCTGTGAGCAGTGTAACCGTGGAGACCGCACGGGGCCTCTCCGCCCGCTGCAGGTGAATGTGCTGCCGCCTGAGCGACAAGCTACGAGCACCCACAGCTGGGCTGGTGTCAAAGGGTTTGGGTGTCCTTGGAATCCAGTCTCTGGTGAGACCAGCAACTCAGCTCTGATCTGCGACATCCCGAGGCCGCGAGAGGTTAGTGCACGTCCCCCGCAGGACAGCGCAGGCGGCCCTGTGAGGCTCCTGCCCTCCGGCCCGCAGGCAGCTTTGCACGCGAGAAACAAACTCCGGAGGAAACTGCACCCAGAGCAGCAGAGCTCCCAGCGAGCGGCACACAGCTCTGCTGCTTCCTCTTCTTAGTTTTCAGTTTACAACCAGATGCGAGTTCCTCTGTGACGGATGCGCCCCCTGCTGGCTATGCCAGGTGGGGATGCAGGGCCTTCAGGCCCACAGTCTCCCTCTGGCACCTGAGGACACTGAGCCAGGCACAGCCCGGTCACCAGGCACCTCCAACAGCCCAGCTCCCCGGACTCATTCCTGGCGTCCTCACCTCCAACACCAGACCACAGAGCAACCAGCCAGTTGTCCTGGGGGGAAACGGGACCCTGAGACGCGGTCCGGACCCTCCCATCACTGCCTGCCTGGGACGGGCGCCCACGGTCTCAGGCTCCACAGTCAGCTCAACTGCCCGCCAGGCAACTGCTCCGCTTGGCCTCCAGCCACGTGCCACCAGGCAGGGGCGTCTGGGCAGACAGGGCCACCCCAGCCAGGCCACAGGCAGGGCTGCAGCCCCCCGCCCCCCGCCCCTGCCTCCTGGGGGCCGAGTCCTTAGTCGTGCCCGGAACCTCCCACGCTCTGTGCCGCAGGTGGACACACTCGCCACCTCCCTTTTAATCCCAGTTAAGCAGCGCTTCCTTGTGCTGCCAAGTACCCGCAGCATTTCCACCAAACACGGTGAGTAAGCTCATCACGGACCATGTTAAACGCGTGACACACGCACACAGTGTAGAACGACTTAGGATTGCGGCTCCCTTCACTCACCACACAGGCTGGGAGCTGCCTAGATTTTATGAGCAAAATAAAATAACCCCATTTCTCTTATCAAATACATTGAACATAACTGACCAAGTTGACCAACTTTAAGACGTAAATACGCAAGCTAACATCACCGACAGCTACACAAACACTAAAATAACCCGGTGTCGTTCCCACCACCTAAGAAACGGACCTGACTGGACAGGTTTTCTCCTGGGGGCCCGGCCGCGCGACCACACTCACCATCCATGCCCGGGGCCGAGGTCCGGCGGCAGGTCGCAGCGCGCCAGGCTCAGGACGGGGAGCGCCACGTCGACCCCGTCCCCTCTGTCCAGCCCGCTCTCTCCTGGAAGAGCCAGGGACAATCCCACATGGAGGGGAAGGGGGGGGGGGGGGGCGCAGACGCAGGTGCTGCCGGTGGGCCAATCGGGACCGAGGGACACGGGCTGCTTCCTCATAGGGGACACGAGAAAGCAGCGGCCCCATCACGAGGCCGCAGGGCGCGGGCGTCCAGTTCAGGCCACAGAGGGAGGGAGGGCACGGTCGCCGTGGGTTACAGTGGTTTGAGCTTTGCTTCAGGATAAATGGGCTCTGACAGAAGAAATCACGACAGCCAAGACGTAAAGCATTCGAAAAGGTAGACACGTTGGGAAAAGGCAATTTCTGGCCATTTTAAGAGGAATGGCTAGAGTCATCCAGGAAAAAGCAAGAAACGCAAACTGGGCCTATGCTGCCCTCGGCGTGCCGCGGAGGGGGGCCTGCGCTCGGAGCCTCGGACAGCAGTCCCGCAGGAGGCCCTGCCCGACTACAGGCAGAACCAGTCCCGGACAGGCAGCTCCTCTGACAGACCGAGGAGGCTAGAGCAGTGGGACAGTGTGCCCTGGGCGGGGGGACAGGTGATATGCAACAGGGCGGGCGGGGCCCATCCAGGTGGAACCCGGATCTGAGCGAGGCACAGTCTGCTGAGCGAGGAAAACCCATGGCGGCCGGAAGGCGTTCACCCTGGACCCTCATCGCCATGACAACCACCCACAGGAGGAGCGGAGCGTTCACTAGACCCTCCCCCTACCCCCCCCCTCAGATCTGTGGTTCCTGCAGAGGTCTGAGGTCAGGACCTGACCCTGCTGCGGCCCCTCCTGCCTCACATCAGGGGTCAGAGGTGAGAGGTCAGGGGCATCACCTGGCCGCCTGGCGTAGAAACTCTCCGTCTCTTTCCTCAGGTCCACACGCGTCACATGACGATGATGATGACCTTCAGCCAAACTGAAGATGCACAGCTGGCAAACGAGACGGGGCCTCACCCTCGTCAGAGGGCGCGAGGAAAGGCAGGGGGAGCCCGGCGAGGGACGAGGGTGGGAGCAGACGAGAGACAAGGCGCGTGGCCCTGGGGTCCCCGAGCCTCTGCCCTGGTCTGAGCCCCACCCCTCGGCCCCTGCTGACCGTGGCTGAGGGCACTGTCTTGGGTGCGGGCACC
>NW_005353666.1:350824-358741 GCF_000412655.1 Myotis brandtii | reverse complement strand
GGGTGAGCCAGGTGTGCAGCTCCAGGAGGCCCCGACCCCTGCCCTCACCTGGCCCTCGGCGCCCCCGGCCACCAGCTGCTGGCTCTCCCCATCGATGAAGAGGCTCAGGAGCGGGGAGGCTGGTGAGAGGAAGAGACGAGCCATTACCCTCAAAGGCACTGGTACAGGCCTGTGGGGCAGGGTGCCGGCGTGGGTCTCCATGGGGCCTGTGAGATGCGGGGCCGGGCGACCTCCATGCAGGGCCCCAGCGCCTCCTGGGAGTGGTTTCAGCGGGGGCTCGAGTGACGTGGGCAGAGACGCAGTCACCTGCCGGCCGGCGCTCAGGAGAGTTCACAGCTGTACTTGCTGTTTCTACTTTCTGTGCAGAAATTATTTCAGAGCAGCTGGAACTGACTGAAGCTTCCAGTCCTGCTGGCAGCTGCACACCTGGCTCACACTAGTGCAGGCGTCCCGCAGACCATGGCCCTCGGGGGACGCGGAGTCAGGGCCACACCAGCTTCCCTCACACGGCTTCCCTGCTCCCTTCCCAGGAGAGAAGCGCTGGGCCTAGCGGGACCAGGAAACCACTCCCAGGAGGCGCTGGGGCCCTGCATGGAGGTCGCCCGGCCCCGCATCTCACAGGCCCCATGGAGACCCATGCCGGCACCCTGCCCCACCGCCGGTGCCATGTGGACGGTGTCAGCCATGACCAAGGGGACGGACTGAGGAGAGAGTGTGGCGACCCGGCCACAGGCCTGGGCCCACCGGGCACGCGTCCCGCAAACACGCAGCTCCGGGCCCTGCTCTGTGGGACAGCGCCGTGGCCACGCCTCCCCACACCTCTACCTTCCACAGCTCCCAGCCACGCTCAGACTTTAAAGCTAAAATGAAGACAGTCGGTGGGAGTGAGGCAGCTAGAGGGGTGATACTGACCCCGACTGGCGCTCCGTGTGCCGACCACACCTGCCCCAGGAGAGCGCAGACGCGTGGCCACGGGCAGAACGAACGAACATAAGGGCCAGTTACCTGTCAGCACCGCCGAGCTGTGCATCAAGGCCCCCGTGCGACAGTCCCACACCTGCGGGCAGACACAGCTCGTCAGGAGGGCGGCTCTGTCGCTGCTGCTAGCCCTTCAGCTAACACTCTAGGCCAGTGGTTGGCAAACTGCGGCTCACGAGCCACATGCGACTCTTTGGCCCCTTGAGTGTGGCCACGAAGTTTCAATCGCACTGTACGTGCGCGCCCGCACGTGGTATTTTGTGGAAGAGCCACACTCAAGGGGACAGTTTGCCGACCACTGCTCTAGGCAGCTACAAGCTACCCTGCAAGTGCTTTCCTGAGAGCAGACAGCGACAGTGAGACGTGGACTCCTAGGAAACACCGCGTTTCCAGACCGGCCCAGGCGCGAGGCAGACACCCAGCACCAGCCCAGCCGCGAGGCCGGGCGGCACCCACACGCGGGCCTTACGGGCCAGAGGTGAAGTGGGTGTCCACCTGCTCTGCACGCTCGCGGGGAGAGTGGCACGTGCTCACCAACACCCAGCTCCTTTCATTCCACTAGGCCCGTGCGGCTATGGAACCGCAGGCCCAGTCTCCATTATTCCAGAGAGGAGCGGGCGGGGGGCACAGCACGCGGGCACCGCTGTGGGCAGCAGAGGGCGCCGGGAGCTGGGGGGACACCCTCCCGGCTGCACCTGGCACCGTCCCCGGGGACCGGGAAGGTGAGGCCGTCTCTCTGTCCCTCCGTGCAGGTGGGGTCAGTGCTCTCCTCTCTCTCCCTCACGGGGACTGTCCTCACTCGGTCACCAGCCATCATGACACGGGCTGATGTGGACTGTGATGGGGACTGAGCTTGCATTTTAATTTATTTTCTTCTTGAGCCCGGTTTTGTTCTGATTGAGTCCTGACACCGGACGACGGTTCTGCTGCTCCAGGGCCGTCGTTGGCGCCGCAGAGAGAAATCAGTTTTCTCCCCGAGGCCTGGATCCGAGGAGGCACCCAGCTGACTCGATGCCTCGAGCCCACGTGGGAATTCGGGACAGAAGGGGCACTGTGGGCGCCATCGGCTCCCACACCGGCCGTGGCCTGGCTGAAACGGTGACGGAAGGTCAGGAGGGCAACTATCGCGCAGACGCCACAGCCCTGCCTCTGCTGTCTGTCTGCGGGCGGGGCCGTCCCTACCTTGAAGCTTCTGTCCTCAGACCCCGAGACGACCACATGCGCTTGCCATGCACAGAACTCGGCTGCGGTCACGGGGCCCTGGTGCCCCTCTAGCTCGGCGTGCGCGGTCCGGCTCTGCGGGTTGCACAGTGAGACCAGTCACTGGATGTCCCAGCAATGACAGCTAAGAAGGCGCCTGTGTCTCGCAGAAGAGTTTCCGTTAAAATACACCCTGCAGAACTCGCTCTTCCGTGCACGGAGCTGACACCCGGACAGCTGAGCACAGCGTCCGGGGCCGCAGGAGCCGGTGGCCACAAACACCACCAAGGCCGACCCACAGCAGGCCCTTCCCACAGGATGTGTTCACAGCCCCAGCCCCGTCCCAGGACACTTCCCGCCTCCGTCTGTGAGGTCACCGCTGACACTGCCCTTCCCCAGGGTGAGCCGCCAGCGTAGAACCAGTGAGCCGAGACGTGTCCAAAGGCAGGTGTGCCCCCACCGCCCGCACACAGCAGGTCCCGCCACCATCACCAACACGACATCCCGCCTCTGTCCTGCCTGCCCTACGGTTTTAACGTGGACACGGCAAGGGACTCTCGGGGGGCCAACAGCGTGCTCAATCACTGTGCCCGTGACACCACAGCGCGCCCCCACAGCGCGTCCCATGCGACCACGGGTCCGAGGGAACAGGGCCCCACCCGCTGTGTGACACGGGCCCAAAAGCCGTTCCTGGTCCAACATGAGACTCAATGATCACAGAACCTGTGGGTGGCAGCACGTCCACGTCAGCCAAGCCCCATGAAGAATCAACGAGCAAGTCCACTTCTCAAGGGGAAGCAAGTGTTGGTAAGAGAGAGGCGGGAAAGGCCCACACTGTGAGGCTCTCTGACAGAGAAGACCGGGAAGTGCACGTGTTCTGTGTTCCGGAGCATGTCTGTGCCCTGGTCCCCGGGCGTCACGGCGAGGCCTCCATCCACATGAGACAGCAGCATCTGGCTCCAGGGGCCTCCATTGCAAGACACAGATGCGTGCTCACTTACTCCCCTCACGTGTGTACAGAAACTCGCCCAATTAGGGCCGCTGCCCACAGCCGCCTCTCACCTGCACGTCCAGCACGAGGACCCTGTTGCCAGCGCACACCGCAGCCATCTGGTCGTCCGGGCTGAACTTCACGCACCGCACCTCTCCCGGGCGGGTGCCCAGGACGAGCCCGCGCGGGTCTGTCCCTAGAGGGGGGTGGGGGGGATGCAACCGCTAGCTGGTCATCAGAGGCAGGACTGCGTGTCCCCGGGAGTCGGCTCCCGGGCAGGGACACGCTCGCGGGGTGACTGAGCTGTCAGACGACTGGCTCTCTGAGAGAATTAGACACGCTGAATATAAAAATTCCTCTGGAAATACGTGGAATTGCCCAGAACTGCCAATAGCGTGTGGGAACCCGCCCGTGCAGCCCCGTGAAGGGGAGAATGCGGGGTGGGACACGGGACGCCCCTGAGCCCGGTGCCTGCGTCCTGGGAGCAGATCTCCACATCCCAGATCCACGTGGGGCTCTGCTTACAGACAAACTTGGGGAGTCCGGCCCCTCCAACAATGAGACTGCCTGTTTACCAAGACCACAGGAGGGAGCAGATTCCTAACAGGTGGCTCACTATACGCAGCACATGTACATACCATACACACATGTGCCTGTAGGTGTGCCCTACATGCATGTGTACCCTGTGTGTAGTATGTGTGTGTGCCTGTATGTACATATATACTGTGCGTGTGTATAAGATGTGCTTGTATATGTGTGTGCTATAACTATATGCATGCACATACCACATGTATGTGTATGAATCTACTAAACACATGTACTGTGCACGCATGTCCCTGTGTGCACGTATGCTGTGCATGTGCGTACTAGATGTGTTTGTGTATCTGTGTGCTATAAATGCATGCACACATATACCATATGTGTATGCATGTGAATGTGTATGAATGTATTATGCATGTGTGTATTGCAGTATACATATGTACATGCTTATGTAGTATATATTAGCTATGTACTGTATGTACATAGTGAATATCAATACTGTATAATGTGTGTACATAATGAATGTGTGCATGTATGTACATTGTATGTAGGCATGCACGTGGTGTGTGTATTGGCGCTATGTGCGTGCATGTGTGTTTGGATTTGTATGTATGTGCACACATAATTACATGTGTGAGTATGTGTGTATGTGGTGTGCACGTGTGTACATAATGTATACGTGTGTGCATGTACTGCGGGTGGGTGCTATGTGTGTGCATGTGTGTTTGTGTAGTTACATGTGTGAGTGTGTACTATATCATGTAGTGTGTGTACTGTATTATGTGCATGTGTGTTTGTGTGTGTGTTTACATGTGTGTGTGCTATATTGTGTAATGTGTACATGTATGTTTGTGTACTGTTGGGTGCATGTGTGTTTGTTTTGCATGCATGTGTGTTTACATGAGTATGTGTGTGCTGCCATGCACGTGCACGTGTGTAGATGTCAGTGGTGGCACACTGATATTGCAGTGACCGTACTATAAAGAAGGTGGAGTATATACCATTATAGAGGCTGCTGCCTAAAATCAGTTGATTTTAGGAGGAATTCTGTAACTTCTGAGTGTAGCTCCATACTGTGGTCCTCACTGACGTTTCACCCACATCTGATAAAACCCGGACACACCGCCCTCAGCACGCAGGCTCGGTCTCAGCTCCTCAGAGAGGCCAAGCTCGTACGCCCAGGCCGGCCCCCAGACCCTCTGCCTCACAGGCGCTCCCAGCACTGCCACCCTCCCACCTGCCACCGCCGGGACGGCTCCCCGTGAGCATGTCGCCATGATCTGTCTACGCCTCGCTCTCCACTGCCCCGCATGCTGGTGAGCACTACGGGCCTGTGAGTTTCCACTCTAAGCTGTGAACTTGCCCCAGCTCCAGAGGGAAAGAATATTTCAACTCCCTCCACGTTTCAGAGTGCCACTGAAGCCACAGATTCCAACGCAAGAAAATGTGAAGGTTAAACGCACTGGGTTCGGGAAGCGGCTTCTCGCTCGGCCGTGTTCCCCCAGCTCCGCACCTGCCTTCAAGGTCCCAGGGTCACACAGGACCAGCCCCGTATGCACCGGGCTATCTAAGGGGAAGTTGCTCCGGGACAGCGTTAAGTGGTTTTAGGGCTGCACCTACCGTGAAGCACCTTCTCTCTGCACTCGTCCAGCCTCCACATGAGCACGTGGTCTTGTGAGGCAGAGCAGACCACAAGCGGGTGCTCCGTGTTGCCAAACGCCACAGCAGTAATTGGCTGATGGTGTCCTCTTAAGATCAGAAGCTTAAAAATTCACAAAAACATCATTGATTAGAGATAACAAACAAAATAACATACCAATGTAACCTCAAACCTAAAAAAAATGGATTAAATTTTTCAAATATATTGACTTTGCATATTCATTTATTAAAACCCTATGTACTACTAAACGAATCTCGCGAGCTCAGCACAGCACTGTAGCTCAGTATCACAAACAACAGGCAGCAGGAAAGGGCAGCGCCCTCACCCCCCCTTACCCACTGCATGTGACTGAACAGTGCATGCTGCACCCACCGCATGCCAGGGAGGGGACAGCTGTGTGACCAGGGAGGGGACAGCTGTGTGATCAGGGAGGGGACAGCTGTGACCCAGGTGACAGCTGTGACCCAGGTGACAGCGGTGTGATCAGGGAGGGGACAGCGGTGTGACCAGGGAGGGGACAGCTGTGTGATCAGGGAGGGGACAGCTGTGACCCAAGTGACAGCAGTGTGACCAGGGAGGGGACAGCGGTGTCACCAGGGAGGGGACAGCAGTGTGATCAGGGAGGGGACAGCTGTGACCCAGGTGACAGCAGTGTGACCAGGGAGGGGACAGCTGTGACCCAGGTGACAGCAGTGTGACCAGGGAGGGGACAGCGATGTGACCAGGGAGGGGACAGTGGTGTGACCAGGGAGGGGACAGCGGTGTGACTAGGTTTGTGAACTGGGGAAGAACAAGCTTTAACACATTCAACACGTTTTCATTTTGTTTTTCTTTAACCAGCGTGGTCACCAGATGCTTAGGTTAGAATGAGCCTGACCAGCGTGGTCACCAGTTGGTTAAGGTCTTTGAATCCACACAGACAGCAGCATGGTGACCAGGTTAGGCCCTTTGCTCACCACTTATTACTGAATTCCCCTGTCCTCCAACAGGAAAATAAACAAATATTCCATTCGTA
Source organism: Myotis brandtii (assembly GCF_000412655.1). Lineage (NCBI taxonomy): Eukaryota > Metazoa > Chordata > Mammalia > Chiroptera > Vespertilionidae > Myotis > Myotis brandtii. The sequence goes on along the minus strand of NW_005353666.1, from coordinate 352,357 downwards.
CAATGGAATATTCCTCAGTGGTAAGAACAATGAACTACTGATACATGCAACAATATGGATACGTCTCAAAATAATTACTCAGAATGAAAGAAGCCAGACAAAAAAAGTAAATACTGATTCCATTTACATAAAACTCTAGAAAATGCTACTTAAAAGCTTATATTTAGAATAGATTAAAAACTCCTTCAAACAAAAAAAGCCAGTAGAAAAATGGCAAGAGACTGAACACACACAGCCTTCAACCTTCACAAAGATTAAAAAGAGAAAATGGCCAAATGGCCAATAAATGTACAACAAGGCGTTAAACGCCACTCCTTCGCAGACAGTTGTGAATTACAATTCAGCAGCACTAAGCCCACCAGGAGGGCTGAAATTAAAAGGACCAAGCGTAGGGAAGGAGGCGGAATTCTCACATACCATTTGGAGTACAGCTTGGCACCCCACTTCGGGTGTCTCCTTAACATTACCTACTAAACTAAAGACACAAATTCCCCGTGACTCAGCAGGGGAGCACACATATGACATATCAGAGCATATTTCTAACGGTCAGATTGTGGGGTCAAAACCAATGTCCACCACCAGAAGGGGGAAGGCGTGGTCTCTTCCTGCAGTGGAATACTATGCAGCAATGAACATGAGCAATGCGGACGAACCTCCTAAACATGATGGTGAACGAGGGAAAGACTGCATACTGCATGTCCCATGTGCCCGAAGTTCAAAGGTCGGACACACTGACCTCTGGTGGGAGAGTGAAGACAGTGTGCCCTTCAGTGGGCGAAGGGCGCACTGATTGGCAGGCGGGGTCCCCCCGGACCACTTTGTTACGCCCAGCACAGTGTGCACGTGACCTCTGGGACAGGCTCTCCCGGTATTTTACGGTCCCCGGCCAAAGGAAGAGAGGAAGCTGGGGATCTGAATGCAGATCTAACTCAGGGGGGAAAAAATCAAAACACTAGTGCAGGCTCCCTTCCCTCACGACCAGCACAGTGACTGCCAGCAGGACTGGAAGCTACAGGAAACGTCCAAGTAAATACCACCCGGCTCCCGGGAGCAGCACTCCCCAGGGCCACACCGTGCTGACAGCGCTACGCTGCCTCTGCGCCGTGAAACCTGGTTTTATTAGGAGCATTCACGGAACGCCGCCGCCACGAAATGGGCTTTAGAATGAAACTCGATGTCTCTCAAACTCCACCAGCTTAATGCAGAAGATTCTGCAAGAAACGTAATAACCGTCCTTAAATGTGTTAATGTTAGAAACCTATAAAATTTCAACTCCTCTCGACTGCGTTAAGATGAACCTGTTCTTGCTCATGTTCTTCCTGAAGTTTTTTTAATACAGCGATTCCTGACCGTTTTATAAAAATCAAAGCTAATGCAATGCCTTTGTTGGGTTCGCCTTGTCCCCGGGGATGTCAGCTGGGTCCACAGGGCACCAGAGGCGGAGGTGACCACGGCTGTGTGTCCAGGGACAACGAGAAGCCACGGGGGGCCCGCACCTGCTGGGGGGGTCGCACCTGCTAGAGAGGGGTCCCC
>NW_005353666.1:350072-350273 GCF_000412655.1 Myotis brandtii | reverse complement strand
TGCACGTGCGAGGCGGACCGCGTGGACCGGACCCGGAACTTTTCTGTGACGATGTCGCCCCCACGGCCATCCTCCCCATCCTTCGTGGGGAACGTCTGCGGCTGCTCCATCTTCCCTCTGGAAACACAGGCAGCTCCAGCCGCTCAGAATCCCTCCGCGCTCGCACCGGCCCTCCGCCTCCGCCCACCCCGCTCCCGGGGA
>NW_005353666.1:330955-349176 GCF_000412655.1 Myotis brandtii | reverse complement strand
CGGGACAGCGAGTTCGAGATGAAGGTGTATTTCGACCGCACGGTCCAGCGGCACCCGTTCGGGGACCCCGCGTACTCGGACGGCGCGGAGGCAGGGCACACGCACGCCTACGAGCCGGAGGGCGCGTCGCAGGAGGAGGAGTCCCTGCTCTGGACCATCCTCCTCGGCGTCCTGAAGCTGCTCCTGGAGATCCTGTTCTGATCGGGCGCGGGGCCCCCATCGCGCCGACCGTGACGGCCGGAAACTCCCGTCCAGGGTGGGACCAGCCGGACACCCCCGTCCCAGGTGGGACGGGAAATAAAGCCATACAGCGTGTTACCTCAGTGACCCCACACGCAGGAGAAGCGGAAAGCTCGGTACTTGTTTTCTCTTAAAGCCCAGAATTCCTGTGAGAGTCGTGTGCACAGTAAATGCCTCCACTCCCCTGCACCAGCGGTCAGGTGGCGGAGCAGGAAGGCGGCGGGGACTCAGGTTTATGTAGAAGAAATCGCAACAGCAGCCCCACGCGGAGCAGAGTAAGAGCGGGACAGCGTGGTCACCCGTGAGTCTCTAAAGTTCCAGTGTGTGAGCCAGTCTGCACCCTTGGCAGGAGGGACTGAGGCCCGCCCACCCCGAGGGAGGGCCTGCCTGCCCAGCAGGTGTTCCTGGCTTTTTTTAAAAAATATGTTTTTATTGATTTCAGAGAGGAAAGAAGAGGGAGAGACAGAAACATCAATGATGAGAGGAAATCATTGATCGGCTGCCTCCTGCACATTGGACCGAGCCCGCAACCCAGGCATGTGCCCCTGAGCAGTCTTGAACCTGGGACCCTTCAGTCCGCAGGCTGACGCTCCATCCACTGAGCCACACCAGCTAGGGCCGGTGTTCCTGGCGGTAATGACATTCTCACCCAGCTGCTCCCCAGCCCAGCTCTCCGCCTGCCTATTGTGAGTCTCCCATTACTAAACCATGTCGTGGTCCCCATGGTAGGCCAGAAACAATAAAGATTAGGAAAACTGCCTAAGAATAATCGCAACTTCCAGGCCAATGGAGGAATAATTATTTCAAATGAAATTGCCTAATACTTCCCTCTGAATTTCCAAAGAAGCCATGATACTAAGAGAGAAACCACCTTTTGGAAGACGAACTGTTTCTCTACCTGAAACTGGTTCCCAGGGTACAAGCAGCTTTTAACAGAAATGAGTCAACTTGCAGATTCTAAGCACAGAGTTCATTTCAAAAATCTTTTATTGGCATAAAAATGAGAATTGGAAATAAGTTGGCACCAAATAATTCACTTAAATGCATATTACAGTATTGGGGTCGAGAAACTATTTTATCCCTCTTTGCTGTTTTTCCCCCTTCTGCCCACTTTCCTGGGTGTTGGGGGAGCTCGCTGACAACAGTCACAAATCCAGCGACCTAGGAGAAAAATGGTTAGTTAATAGAGAATGAAATGGAATTTTTTTAGGACTGAACTGTAAACCCATTGAGCTCTCCTTCCTTGCTATCACTAATGCTGCTCCTCTGGGTTTGTGGGAGGAAGGGCACTACTGCGTTCCTTAATTTAAGGAGAAAAATGTGAACTCCTTTGAAGAGAATCAGTGTCATCAATGCCAAGTGACAGTCAGGTGGGGGGCGTGGGCAGAGCAGTGCTCTGGACCTTTAGGACATCCTCACCCTTTCTGAAACCCAGCACTACAGGCTCAGGAAGTTCAGCCATTGGCACCGTAACGTACCCTGTTATGTCTCGCCCATTTCAGCCCTTTCGCTGCTGCTCACTGGCAGCTGTGTCTCAGCACCTTGTCCTGGTGGGCGAGGCAGACACAGCTTTAAACTGACCGAGTGTCCACAGCACGGGGATCAGCTGCCCTCGGTGCTTGTCTGAATGGCTGCAGGATTCAGGTAGTTACCTAAGCTGCTTGTTTCTTAGTGATTCCCAGGAAGCGTGGTTCTGGCATTCTTTCTTACAGCGTCATATACGTGTCAACTATGCAAGTGAGGTCTGACATTGCACAATTACGTGTGACGTTTCAGTCCAGATACTGTGATATATCCTTCAATTTTGTGTTCCTTCTAAAGTTACCTGGGTTGTTATGCTGCCTCAATTGATAGAAATCTGGACCAATAATGTCCAAAGGCATAGGAATCATTTTGTTAACTGTGTCCATGACATACGAAAATAAAATCAAGGCTTTGAAAAAAAGGGGTGCTGTCGCTTTAGCTATTTTAGTAGAAAACGGGCTCATTCTACGCACTGAGCTCGACACCAAACCTGGACTAGTCACCCTGACACCACAGTGTCCTTGGCTGGGAGGGCCGGGCACGGTTTTGGGGGGGTCACAGCACAGGCCCACGTCACTGGCGTGTGTGCCACCTTTCAGGTCGGGGCTGGGAGAATCCCCTTGCAGGGGCCGGCCTTTCGTTTGCGGTCGTTACCTGATGGGATAGCACTGAGGCCCACACAGAACGTGTGGTAGCCTCTGTCACACACATCACAGAACATCATTTCCTCTTCATGGTGGGGCTGTCCACACACAATGCAAGTTTTACATTCCATGCACTGCCATGGGTAGGTCTTAATCATAGAAACAAGCTCCATGGTCATATCCAGGCAAGAAGGATGGCCTAAACCAAAACCAAGATTAGTAGGATTCACCAAGCACAGGGGATGTTTACCTTAAAATGGCTAATAAAATGCTAGCTGCTTTGTGAGTTCTCAAGAATGGCTGCTACGATGGTTAAGATCATCAAAGAGAAATGAAAATGCAGAGTTGAAGAAAATGCATGGACTTAACCTACGCCTTACAAATGACCCTTTAATACTTGGTAACTCTCTGGGGCAAGTCTAGCTGACAACTAGCAGGTGGTTAAACGGCAAGCAGACAGGTGGTACTTACCGCTGTTCTCACACTGGGAGCAGTGTATAAGAGGTTCAGCCTTCCCTTTCTTGTTGGACTCCTTACCCTTCAGACAAATTCCACATAGAGCATTGGGAATGGCCTTTGGCTGGAAGGGTAGAAGAGGGCTATGAATTCATGCCAGAAGAACCTGCTGTGGGTTCAAAAGGAATTCTGTCACTATTGCCTCAACTTTACTTTGGTGACTCACTACTGAGGACCTTTTCGAAAGACGTAACTTGACTAAAGCCTCAGATTTCACCTTAAACTGTCAGCGGGGATCCCGCGTGAGGACTCCTGGGGCCTCCTGCGCCCTGTACAGCGAACCAGAGGGCAGACTACAACCACACGGGGCACCATTCACCGAGGACACCCAAGTTCCCGTGGCCCTTCCCACTCAGCCAGGCTCACTGAGGAGGAGACTCAGGGTGAGCAGCTTAGGCACAGGTTTTGTTTCAACACATTTGCCAAAGTTGTAAAACTGCATCTATGAAATCTAAGTTATAAAACCAAGTTTTTAACATTTCTTATTGAAAGACAGCTCATGCAGACTGTCATGTGCACAAATGTTTGTGGAAAACCAAGTTGTGAGATTATTTCCTTTGTACATCTAATAAATAATAAAAGAGCCCACATTTAGGGGCAAAGCATTCAGTATCTATAATAATAAAAAGGTAATATGCTAATTAGACCGGACGACGTCCTTCCTGATGAAGCCGGGGCCAGAGGGAAGCCAGCTGGGTCCCGGGTGCCTACAGGCAGCCCAAGGGAAGCCAGCCCAGGTCCCGGGTGGTGGAGGGAAGCCGGTGCCGGCAGCTGGGGGAAGGAAGGCCTACTCTTGCATGAATTTTCGTGCATCGGGTCTCTAGTAAAATATAAAACAAAGTTCTCAGACAAGAAAATAATTATCACTTAATAGAAATACACAGACACCCTTATATTTTGAGCACCATTCACTTCTCATATTAAAAGCATGCTCAATCCAATGGAGGCATTTGGGCTTTGAAAGAATCGGGGGCCCCTGGGCATCAGAGCAGGGCAGGGGCACCACACCCGACACCACCAGGCGGGAGGCGCTGAGCACAGCCGGGCGGGAGCGAGGCTCACTCGCGCTCTATGGGTAGGGGAGCGACGGGAGAAAAGGAAGAGGCGATATGGCCAAGTGCCTCTGGCACATCCATGTGTGGACATGGGGAGAGGAATCATTTTAAATAGAAGCCTAGCCAGATGCGTCTTGCATTTCCCTAACTGACTGAACCACAGAGAAGCCCAACAGAACTCTGACTTTGCATTTAGAATTCCATCTTTGGCACGGCTCACTGCCACCTTCAAACCTGTTCGCCTACGCAATTTGTTCTTAATTTACATTATTTAAGCATTTTTACTTTTCAAATTGTCTTTCTTTGCAAAAGATGACAGAGGCATTCAAAAATAATTTTTGTCTTATTTATTTTAAAAAGTCAACCTTATACATAAATATAATAAAAACAGTAACTCTAAACAATCACAAATAGCTCTACAAAATAATAAATACGGAAGTAAAACATACATATAAAACGACCGTTGCCTAACCTGCACCTCCTGTGCATCTTCATACCCTGCTCCCAGCGAGGGTCCTGCCACAGGCTCGCACCTCAGCCTGGAGTGTGGTGCCCTGTGGTCACAGCTACATTCTAAGCACCAGGCTCTCAGGCTCCCCTGCCTCGGTGAAAACAGCCAGGAAGCGCCCCCCAGGACCAAGTGCAGGTTCCGTTATGGTCAGACCTGTCACTGCCATCATGTACAGCGGAAGTGACCCCTCCATCTACCCAGATAAGAACCACCTGTTGGCTCCGTTACCGGCACTGCATGTGAAAGTCACGCTTCTCTAACACCCGCAGTTGAGGTCAGACACGCACTCGCCGTGCCGATGGCGACGCGTCCAGGAAGGAGCCGCACGACACGGAATTCTATAAGGAGAGCGCCTCACAGGAGACCCTTACAGACGTCGAAAGGCTAGTCATTCACATTCTAGATCAATTCAAGTCCCACAATCACTGAAATACACACACGAGGCACCTATGATAAAAGGGACGCCATGGAAATCCGAGGTTTAACTTCTAAGCTTAACATCATGTATGTTAAACCACTTACAATTCTCCTTACCCGGCAGTCTTCATCTTGAGAACAGAGAGACGGGTGGAGGGGGAGGGGGAGCACATGAGAGGGCGCTTCCAGCATTTCCAAGATGCTGCGGGGCTCAGCACAGAAACCCTCTGTTCCCTCGGCCTCGCCGGCTGTCAGAAGCCAGTGTCTACGCCAGGACTCGGCCCGCGACAGCAGTCAGTCGCTAGGGGAGAGGCGTCTCAGGGACGGGGGATTCAGGGCAGCAGGATGGGGAGTGGGCAGAGCCCCCCAAAGAGCAATGAACAGAACACCCCTGGCACGTCTGACAATAATTCGGTTCCACTGTAACTACCGCAACCTCAGCTTCACTACTGACAAGAAAACTAATACTCATCCCAATAGTTCTTAGCATGCCAACCAAAGGCTCACAACACACCTGTTTTCCTGCTTAAAACGTAACCGAAGGTGAGTGAGACGTTCACGGTAGCACTAATACAGTTTAATTCTGTACTTGTGACGTGGGCCTGAGTCCTAGCAAGAATGCTTTAATCTCAGGTTAACGTAACCTAAACAACACTGTCCTACGCGTTAAGGGCAAGCAAGACATCAGGTGCGTTTAAACATTTACATCCATGACCTTCGGCTTGAAGTATCCTAATATTTAGGCACATCTTGGCTTATTAATACTTTCATAGAGGTTAACTTTTGATAAACGTGTTCACAGCAGGGTACTGAGTCTAATACTGGCCGCCCCAGACTGTGAAACGCTGACGCGGCTCCGTCCAGGAGGCCGTGCGTGTTCCGCAGCCAGGCTCCCGCCAGTCCGGACGGAGGGGATCTGTGCCCTCCACAGTCAGTCCCACAGCACGCGTCTCCATTCCCGCTCCACCCCCGCCCCCCGCCCCCTGGCCATGATTCCCGTGTCACTGACAGTCTCCACCTCGGCCAGTGCGCTCGCGGCCATTCCCCGCAGACCACAGCCCGCGTGTGGCACCCGCACGCTAACTTTCCAAACTTAATCTTTGGAGTTTATTTGCTTTTAGTGATTTAAGTGTTAACTTAAACCTTTAGTTTAAAAAATGATATAAGCTATACATGTGAATACAAGTATAAAAATCACGCAGCCACTGCCTGTGAACAGCCCGAAAGCCAGCCCTGCTGGGTGACGCTGCATTGTCTGCCCGAGGCTGAAACACACGAGCGTGTCAGTTGATTACATAAAGGCATTTTCTAACCTAGAGTGGAATACACTGCTGAGCGCTGCTCCTTTCAGGGGAAGGCCGCGTGCAGGGCGGGGGGGTGGCCGCCACGGGCTGAGGCTGGAGCTCCTGGGACCTGCTCTTCTCCCTCCAGTCCCAGCTCTGACTCAGGACAAGCGCTACAATTCTACTCGGCAAAACCTCCTCACCACCCACTCCTGACAGCCCTTTCAAACACCTTCCTAACCACAGTAACAGGCATTCCAGACACTGTATGTTCACTTCACCACCCAAAACATGAACCTGTGCAGCCTCCCCCGTGGGCGGTTTCCTGAATCCCCCCTACAAGCCGCCTAACCCTCCGAAGGGGAAGGGGACATCGGGCGGAAATGACACCATAGTATCGCCGACAGCCTGCTGCCCGACTCTGAGCGCAGCCAGACCAAACACGGAACAGGCGTGCCGAGCCGCTGCCCCACGAAACACTGTTCCACACGCTCTTGCCCAGCGATGCTAACACCACGACCGCAGTCAGTCTTACTACCTCCCTCAGAGCCAGCGGAACCTGACCAGTGGCTGAAACCATCCCAGGTCACAGCGGGCCCTCGACGGAGCCTGCACGGTGGCCCTTCTCCTACATACCAGGGTTCGCACGATGTCCGACAGCTACGGCCTTTACTCCGAGGAAACAAAGTGTAAAGTCCTGCCTAGAAAATAATGTTTTAAAAGCCCATACTTGCCTGCTTATTATTTAAAAGCAAAAAAAAAAAAGGTTCTCTTAGAAGCTGTACACATACAGAAAACAGAAGCTAAACCACAGCCAAAGTGACAGGAAGCCACCAGGAGACAGAGCCGACAGGAGGAGCGGACAGCACAGGCCAGAGGGGCGAGCGCGGCAGCAGCGGCTCCACCACGCGGAGGTTCAAAGGCAAACATTTCAGGGAGAGGCTGGTCGGGAAGGAGGCTGGTCAGGGGCTTTTCTCTTCTACCTTGTACCCGGGGGCGGACTTGGGCAGCACCGAGCGCTTGGCAGCGTCCTTCCTCGGTGTGGCCGCTTTGTCCTTGGGCCGCGGTCTCCCCGGGAGAGGCTCCTCCTGGCTGTCGGGAAGGCCTTCGCCCTCGGACACGTTGCCGGAGGAGCTGTCCTGCGGGCAAAGGCACATTCCTTGGCATTCACACAGGTTTGAGGGAATCGTGAAAACCACAGAACACATTCCAACAATCTTTCACGTTCCATCGACTTACAAACGAAGAGATAATTCTAAATATAAGAAACGTCGTCTGGTGGAGACTCAACGAGCCAAGGCAGGAGTCACGCACCTGTCGCATCAGCCCGTCTCCCAGGGACAGTCGCCTCCGTGGCCATCGCAGCCCAGGCCGCGCCGCGCCACGGTAGCATGCTCGCTCCATGCAACAGTATCGCTTAAAAAGAAACTTCTAGACGTGCTCGGGCATTCTGCTGAGGGACAGGGGTCACGGAGCGAGCTCGCCCCGCACACGTGTCTCCTGGTAGACGCGTGGGGCCAGGTCACCGACATAGTTTCGATGCTCAAAGTTTAGGAGTTCAGAATCTGGTCACTTAATTCACTTTTACCTTAATACTTCCTGCTTAAAGCGGCAACGTTATGTTCATATAAACTACGAAAACTGGAAATTAAAATACCATGTCTGCACACGCAGACACCCAGTCACTCACAACACACGGACCCTGGTTTTACAAAACAACTGGATTACACTGTGTGCACGTGTGTGAACTGTGCCTTATGTTTTTTAAGCGTTATGTGCATTTCGTCACATAATTAAATGTTCTCTGGACTGTGTTTCCATCATGTAATGTAACACATTGCCCCACTGTGAACATGAGATTCACCTCTAGTTTCCACAGTAAAAATTACTATTAACACGCCAATGGACATCTGTTTTCTAATTAAATTTTGTCAGCATCTGACTGGGTCCTTTGGGTACAGTTTTAGTGTATTTGCGATGGATCGCATGCTGCGGAACTTGTCCACCTTGGCATAAGCTGTCGCAGTGCCCTCCGAGATGTTGGGTTACTTACACCCCCACTAGCAGCGTGGTCGCATCAGCGAGGCGTGCCCTCGCCAGCCGGCGCGACAGGAGGAGGGGCGACACGGCGCTAACTGGGCGGCCTCCTCCTTGTGAACACGGCCGGTCACTAACCGTGTTTCACCGGCCACTGCCCGCCCAACGGCAGCACCTGTCAGGTTCGGGGGCCGCGGAGAAGCAGGGAGGAGTAAATCAGAACCTGTCCTGCACTCCACAGCGCACACTGATGGCCAATGCATTTCGCTGGGAAAAACCTCATGCAGGAAAGGAACACCCACCGGCATAACGGAACCTCAGCGTTTCCCTAAAGGAGCCTGACAACACCCCTCAGGCAACAGGACACCGGGAAGGAGCGCCCCGCACCGGATGGCGCGGTGCCGGCTGTCACCAGGTGCGGCACCCCTGCCCGCGCTGCTGTGGCAACTACCAGAGGCCGTGCAGCTTGTCTACACGCGACTGCCGTTTTCAGACTGAGGACGGCGACACCAGTGGGACTTCGAGCTCCAGGCAAGCAACCAGCACCCGTGCAAGGGAAAGGAGACGCCTCCCCAGGACAGAGGTTCTCACCGAAGTGCCCTTGTTCCTCCTCTTCTCGTCACCTCGCCCGTCCTCGGCATCGTCCGAGTCGCCGTCGCTGTCGAGCGCGGGCAGCTCCGGATCCAGCGGCGGCTCGTAAAGAGCCGTGTTCAGTGGCAAGTAGCGCAGCTCATCCGGCGAGTACCTGGAGGCAGAGATGTGCGGGTCCCTTCACTGTTACCAGGAACGGCTCATCTTCGAGCTGCGAAGAGCCTCCACCTTCTCAACGAACGATGAGAGGCAGTAAGTGAGACTTCCTTTTGAGGACCCAGGAGGGACAATAAATAAAAGGCATGAACATGTGTCCACCAGACCGAGTGTAAAACACGCACTGATTCTTAATTGCCAAACGAGGCCTCCTTACCCTCAGCCCCGAAACAAAACGAAACGAAAATGTCGGCAGACAAGGTGAAGCTGCAGCAGCACGGACCCTACAAGGACCCCTCCCCAGGCCCCGGCCCGTGTGCTCTCCCAATCACATGCAGAGGGGGGCACGGAGGGTGAAGGGAACCAGCCGTGTGAGTCATGGCAGCGCCTGGTCCATGATGCCAATTAAGAAAACATTCAGGCCCAGCCAGTGTGCTCAGTGGCTGAGCATCAACCTATGAACCAGGAGGTCAGGGTTCGATTCCCGGTCAGGGCACAGGCCCGGGTTGTGGGCTCCATCCCCAGTGGGGGGCGTGCAGGAGGCAGTTGATGGATGTTTCTCTCTCTCTCCCTCTCTGAAATCAATGAAATAAAATAAAGAGAAAAATGTTCAGCAGCCACTTATAGAAAGCCACTTGTGAAGCATGTGCTCTAGGAAAGGGCATCTCCATGTCTCCTGCACGGCGTGGGACGGCACCGCCCGCTGACCGCACAGCCGGTGGGCGCTCCCCGTGACCAGTCGCCGCACCAGCCGCCCCCTCAGCTACGACATCACACCCAAAGCACATGGCTTGGTACCCAGAAACTTTTAAAGATCTCGCTGACCCATGATTTAAATGTGACTTGCAAACAGTGCTGTCCTGTCGTCTACGTAGACACTACTCTCGAGGGCACCTTCTCTGTCCGAAGGAAATGGGTCTAAAGCCGAAGCAGAAGCCGAGGGTCTGACACACAACCCTGTCAGTGCTGGTCCTGGTCTCACTCAGGCCGGGAGGGAGATGGGGTGGAGAGGAGCCAGGCCAGGCGAGGCCAGGGCAGGGGTGTGGCTGCAGCCCAGGGCGTGCCCGCCCTGCATGTCCTGGGCAGGCAAAGCCCTGGCTTCTCAACTTTATCTGCACGTGGCCCGGAGGGTGCTGTGAGAGGAGCCCCAGGTCTGGGCTGTGCCCGCGCCTGCCTTCCCCTCACGTTCTCGTGGCTCCAGTGCTGCGGGGCACGCACTCGCTCCAGGGAGCCTGCCCACAGAACGGGAAGTGGGCAAGGAGGGGGCCGCCAGGCTCCGCCAGCAGATGCTCCACCTGAAAGCAAGTCCTGGCTGAAGGGAGTTCCCACCACAGACCCAGGAGGCAGAGCACAGACACAGACCTCGGACAACGCAGGGAGGTGGGAGCCGAACCCTGAGGAGGCCCTCCAGGGTCCGAGGTGCCCAGCATCCAATGCGGACGGTCAAGAAGCACTGCCCACCTTTTGTAATATTCCTGGAACTGTCCGGGGATGAGGGCCACCGGGTAGGAGCTGACCTTGATCCGCTCTGTTGGTAACACCTTGTACTTCCCTTGAGGCACCTGGATGACCTGGGGGACGGGAAGAGCAACACAAAACTGAGCCCAGGTTCGGACCAAGGCGCTAGGGGAAGGCCCTCGCTGCACGCCCCCCCCCCCCCCCCGCCAGAGAGGAGGAGAGTGAGGAGCTCCGCCCAGGGGCACAGTGGAGGCTCCCGCTCTACAGGGGGCTCGGTCCCTCTCCCGCGGCCGCTCCGGAGGGAAGGCACACCCACCCACTTCACAGCCCTGTGGCCCGGCAGCTCCCAGCCTCTGCAGCTCAATGTCCTGGTCTGGGAAATGGAAGGAAAACCACTTCCAACCTCACAGGCAGTGAAGGTCAGGGAACTGATAGGGAAATCTGACCACCACCCTCAGAGCACACAGGAGGCATCAGTCCCTGCAGCAGAATGCACTCCACAAAGCAAAGACACTGCACACGGGGACACACCCCAGTGGGTGCGCACGCACAAGCACACACACAAGCACACACACACTTTCAAACATCCATATATGCACACACATGCACACGCATGCATGTGCACACACAAGCATGCATGCTCCGCATAAACGTGTGCGCACACGTGCAGTCACACCCATAAGTGCATGTGTGCACATGTGCATGCGTGCGCACACGTGTATGTGTGTATACACACGCGTGCATGCCTGCACAGACATGCACATGTGCACACAAACACACGCACACACGTAACCTTAGCAATGACAGCCTAAGTTCTGGGAGAAAGGACGGGCCGCTGGCACAGAGTGTGACAGGGATAAGCAGGGAGGAGGCTCGGCTGCAGCGCAGGAAGCGAGGTGAGGGCTGCGAGAGGCGGTGCCTACGTGTGTCTGTAAGTCGAAGTAGGCCCTCCTCTCCTCCATGCGCTCCCGGTTCAGGCTGCTGTTGAACTCCGCGGCTTTCTTGGCGGCTTTCTTGATATACTCGGGCACTTTGCTGGCTTCCACTTTCTGCGTATTCTGCTGCTGCATTTGCTGAGATAAAAACATGGCCGCTGGCAGTCACACATAACTTCACAAAGTGTCGTCTCCCAAACCCAGGAAGCGATGCCAGCCACCTGGACACTCACCGAGTACTCTTTGTAGTGGTCCGTGATGCGCTGGCGTTCTTTCTCTTGCAGAATAACTGAATACTCAGCATGTTTTGCTGGATATTCTTTAATCATTAAATCAATCACTTCATCACTGCGTAATGCAGTTAAACCTATTTTAGACCAGAAACAAGTTAAGAAACCCAATTAAAGTTAAATGAGCAAAACCACTTTTTACAATGTGCTTCTCATTCAAACTACTCTGCACATACAAGCCTTCCATCAATCAAGCAAAACATTTCAATACGTTTGAGAATAATAAAAATGAATTCATAATATAAAGTCAAACAATTAAAGAGAAATAAATTACCAACATTGCAAAGGCAAAAAAATCAATTTCTCTGCCAAATGCTTCTTTTGTACGATCTTATGTTCTATAAACATCTATCCCTTTACTAGAACAACGGCTAAATGATCATGTATACTAACGAGTGGCAATAACATAGGATGTCAGATGAAAAAAACAAAGAATTTTCAATATACAGTGGGGCCTTGACTTACGAGTGTCCCGACTAACGAGTTTTTTGAGATACCAGCTGTCTCTCAGCCGATTTTTTGCATTGAGTTGATAGAGTAATTTGAGTTTACGAGCTCCTTAATGAGCTTGGTCTCTGAACGAATTAAACTCGTAAGTCAAGGCCCCACTGTATTATAGTTCTTAGTCTTAAAGCACTGGCACACAACACAAGTCAGACGGGCAATTTCCAAATATCACAGCATCAGATGATGACAACTGCTGAGATAAATTCCTCGGTTGTATTAAAAGTAGCCATGCTGCATTAACATATTTGTAAAAGGGAAATTACAAGTAAAGCATGGAGGTAACTATTCGGAACTAAAAATGGAACAAAATGTGCCTTTTAAGAGAGATGGATCAATACTTCTAAAAAGTACCAAACAAATCTTGCACATAAAACACTTGCACATTTAACACTTATGTGACTGTTATTAGAAAATGGTACTGTCACTAAATACACTGTTCTCCTTCTTATTTTAACAGTAATCAAAAATAAAGTAAATAACTTGGCATTAAAATAATTCAGTGTATTTTATTAATGTTGTAGGATGTTTTAGGAAAAGGACAAGCACTCATCCAACACCACCTCGTAAGCACTCAGCTCTCCAAGCTCACGGGAACGCCTGTTACCTAGGGTGCACTGCGTCTCCGTGATGACGTTCAGCTCTCGCAGGTAGAGTTTCTCCTTATGAGACAAATCTCGTCGCTCTAAATCTCCAGAAAAAAATAAAGACAAAGGACTATTAAAAGGAGTTGTTTGCTTGTGTAACATTATGCATTTGTAACATTTTTTAAAAGCTAAAAACACTTTTTAAAAGTATTAAAAAGTTAAAATATTCCAAGACTTTAAAAAGTACTTCATATTATATATTCCAAGTGTTATACACAGAATCCATCTTTAAATTCAAGAAATAAAATTTAAAATGAAACTCAAAATAGAATAACTCAAAGCAAGCAGGTACATCGCCAATCCCGTTAAAACAGCTGAAGGATGTAGCCCTTCTCGCATTCGGACCCTGTGCATGTACGTAGCCGCCTCCTCTCCTGGGGCTGCAAAGCAAAGCCCTTGGCTCATGTCGCTATACAATTATTTTTCTAAAAGTTTCCCCGGGAAACTTATCGCCCTCATTTTGCTTTTCAATCAGTTTAGAAGGCAAAGGAACAAACTGATACACAGAGAGGTGCTGGGAGGCCAGAAGTGAACGGAGATCGGCCAGCAGAGGAACATAAGCACATAGATAATCCACACTCAGCCCAACAAAAACATCACTACAGTTACAGTCAGATCAACCTGTTACAGGAACTGAGACTCGGTACCTGGGTACTTCCGTTTGAAGGAGGTCACCCCCAGGTACTCGCTGACCTGCTCCTGAAGCATGCAGTACTCTCCCGTCTCATCGGGCGGCCATTTGTACTCGATCAAGTTTTCTGCTGGGTAGTAGCTAAAGCTAGACACAGATACACATTATGCCTTACATGTGGCTTCTATGCAATGTTATTTTTAAGGTTATTTTTTTTTTTGCCTGGCCGGTGTGGCTCAGTGGTTGAGCACTGACCTATGAACCAGGAGGTGATGGGTCCATTGATTCCTGGTCAGGGCACATGCCTGGGTTGCAGGCTGGGTCCCCAGTAGGGGGCGTGCAGGAGGCAGCCGGTCAATGATTCTCTCTCATCATTGATGTTTCTATCTCTCTCCCTCTCCCTTTCCCTCTGAAATCAATAAAAATATATTTAAAACAAAAAAGAAAGAAACATCCATCGACTGACTGCCTCCTGCACACCCCCCACTGGAAATAAAGCCCTAAATCCCGGGCATGTGCCCTGTGAACTGGAATCAAACGCGCAACCTCACGGTGCACAGGATGACGCCCAACCCACTGAGCAACACCAGCCAGGACTGAAAAACTATTTTAATTATTTAATTCTCAGTCTTCCAGAACACGGCAATACAACGACATCCCCAGGATTTCGTACGTTATCACAGGAAACCACGCAGCAGGTGGAGGGAAAGGAACCACCACCTTGAACGCCAAAACAAAGGGCGATGGGAACGCTGCCCTCCGCACGCCACAAAGAACCAAGCCTCGAGCGTTAAGGCCGAAGCAGGTGGAGGCACCAGTTCCGAGTTCTCTCTCGTGAGCTTGACACCCTTAGCTGCTATTTCATCCACTCCAGATGTGAAGTGATTCTCAAGAAGCCGAGAAAGCAGGACTGTAAAAACCTATTTCTCAATAAACTGAACTATAACCCATAATTATTTGTTCTCACTGACGCCACAAATCCAGAGGCAAAGACCGGACCTCGTGCCCTGCGGATCAGCCCCCATCCTCAACGGCAGACGACAGCTTCCTGGGCCCAGGCCGACCCAACCTCTGAATCTCCTCAGCGGGTACCAGAGGCAAGAAGGTGACACGACGTTAGGCATCAATCCAGTAAAAAGTAATGAACAAAAAGAACATTTTCTCCAAGATGGTGCTGGGACACTGGACCCTTACCTCATATTACATACAAAAATTAACTCAAAAAATGGATCAACAACCTAAATATAAGAACTAAAACTAGAAGACTCTTAGACGGAAACATAGGAGGTAAATAGGTTCTAGATATGATACTAAAAAGCACAAGCAAAAAAAAGATAACGAGGAATTTGGCAAAATTTAAATACTTGTGCATGAAAGGACATAATCGACAGAATGAAAAGACAGCCCACAAAATGAGAGAAAATATTTGCAAATTGTGTACCTGATAAGGGATTAATATCCAGAAGATATAAAAAACTGCAACTCAACAACAAAAAAACAATCAATCCAATTTAAAAATGGGCAAAAAAACTTGAACAGACATTTCTCCAAAGAAGATATACAAGAGGGAATAAGCACATGAAATGATGCTCAACATCATTAGTCATTATGGAAGTTCAAATCAAATCGCAATGAGATACCACTCCATGGCTTTAAAATAGCTACTCAAAAAAAACACCAGAAAGATACCTGTGAAGAAGGGCTTCCGGTGGCTCCACTGGGCTTAAATTAAAAAACATAAAACGAATTCAAAAAGAGCCTCGCAAACATTTCTGCACAGGGGCCTCTCCTGCAAACCCCACATCAGGAGGAGCCTGCAGGGGCTGCCTGCCTGTTCCTGCGCCTGCGCCTGAGCCAGCCCTTACGAAGTTCCCTGGATCCCATTTCAACCAATAGGACGGAGGCTTTCCCGTCCATTCCTGTGGGACAGCCATATCCATCACCTTCTTCACCGTCCAATCAGAGCATCTCTTTTCTGCCCAATCAGGACAGTGACTTTCGGCCTCATCAATCTGTAAGGATCTGGAGCCCTCATTTACAGGACAGACCAACCAGGGACTAGGGGTGGGAATTCTGTCTCCATAAGCCAGCTTCCCTCTGCCTCAAGCTGCCACCTAAGCCTGAGAACTGTTTCCCCCACTGAGTGGTTTCCCAGAGGGGAGCCTGGTCCCAGGGCGGCTGTTTGCACTGAATGAAGTTTCCTTCGCTGCACCCCAAATTGGGAATTCCTATTGGCATTGAATTGACCCCAATGACCTTCGGCTGACATAAACTGATAAGGATAGGAAATGGGAAACTTTGTACACTCTGGGTAGGAATATGAAATGGTGCGTCTCCTGTGGAAAACATAGAATTACCATATACTCTAACTAGGACTAGGAAACAGGACTCTGAACAGGTACGTATATACCAATGTTCACAGCAACATGATTACAACCAAAAGGTGGGAAGAACCCAACGTCCATCAGCGGAAGAATGGATAAGCGAACACGGTACCTCCATACCACGCAGTATCGTTCAGCCGTAAAGAGAAGTCTGATCCATGCTACTACATGGATGTGCTTTGAAGACATAGCCAGACACAAAATGAACATTGTATAATTCCACTTCCACCAGGTGCCTCAAACACGCACATTCATAATGACACAGTGCTGGCTGCCAGGGGCTGGGGAGCAGGGAAACGAGAATTTAGTCTAGTGCTTGATGGTCATGCAGTTTCTGCTTTTGGTAGTGAAAACGTTTTGGAAATGGGTGGTGGTGATGGCTAGACGACACTATGAATGGAATTAATGCCACTGAACTATACACTTTAAAATAGTTTAAATGGTGAATTTTATGTGCATTTTACCAAATTAAAAAAAAATTGCACTGAGAACAAAAGCCACTTTGGTGTCATACTGTAAAACATGACAAACATACTCTACAATTTTTGAGAACGGCCTCTTCCAGGGCTGGGGGCGGAGGAGGGAGAGCAAAGCAGAGGAGAGAAACACACCACAGAGCTATGACAAGCCACGAGGGACAGTACCCAAGGTCCTGGCTGGAGGTCTCGCAGCTCCGGGAGCTGTCTCCGGAGCCCATCCGCCTCCTTTTGCATGGCTGGGTCCCGTCATTTGAATTATCTTCATTGTCATCCTAAACATGTTAAAGGTTAAACAGTCAGAGAACAAATAATACGGAAGAAAGGTACTTCCCAGACTGGTTACAAGACTCAGAGACTTTCGAAGGGCAACTGGTTATACAAATGTTAACTTTCTATTATAATTAACAAGAGGCCTAGAATGTGGTATGGGCAAGACCTGGAAAAAGCTAAAAAACTCATCTTCAATACAATTTTAAAAAACCACCTTTCAATTTACCTACAAATCTAAATCTACTTTTGCTTTCTTACCAACTGAGGTTACAACCAAAGTTAAAATGCCTTCTAGTTTAATGAAAATTGACATGAAATTGCTATGATACTCAAAATTCAAGCAAGCCTCCTATCCCAGCTAAAAGTAAAGTATATGGATCATTTAGTGTTTAATTCAAATTACAGCTGGTTTATAGGACTATCTTAATTGGCTGTTTTAGGAACTTATATCTCAGAGGACACACAAGGACTAGAAAGAGGTTACCAACCCTGTTCATTTTCTTCTTACGTTGCAAAAATTTAGCAAAAACATCTATATGTATAAAAGGCTACCCAGAACCAGAGAGGAGGGAGCCCGATTCCTCGTGGGGCCGAACATTCCACCTTTGGCCGTGGGTTATGTTGAGAAAGGGTGAACAGCGATATTAAAATATTTCTTCTAATTAATTTCCTTTCAATGTGCACAAATCCGTGCACGGGGCCACCAGTTACCTGATGAGTCATCACTCTACATGGCAACTCCCTCCCCACACAAAAAAAGAGGCTTAAACCAATGTAGGTGACATCACCCATTACGTGACAATAGTATCAAGGCGGTAAGTCGGACCATTACATTAAGAAAACGAATGCGGTATCAAACGTCAGGGAATGTATTTACTCACATATTAGCTAAAGCTTAATGAATAGAAGGCTTAACAGAGATTTCTTTAAAAAAGCCTGGGCAGTGCGGCTTTCTGGGACTGGTATTATTCTGTGAAATACACATTAGAAGGAGAGGAAGCCTGCAGAAGCCAATGAAGAGGCAGCGAGGGCTCCTGGTCCGCACGGCTGCTGGGAGTGGGCTGGACCGGCCTCTACCCGAGGGGAGTTTTTTTTTCCCCCCCCCTCCCGTGTGCAGACCTGAGACAGGGCGCCGTGGGACTTGGCTAACGAGAGGGTTGAACTAGTTCATACACAGGAGCGTTTAGGAGCGTTTATCTGGCAAATAACCCAGCGCCCATGAAAAGGGAGTTAATATAATGATGATGATAACGAGAAAGTCTCCAACGGCTCCAGCCGTTAGGATTCGCTCCGCTTCTCCCCAGAGAGTAAATGTACAGAAATTCTCCTTTCGGCTCGTACAGTGAGCATTTCAGGAAGGAGCTCCGTGCGCCCTAAGACACCAGGCGGGCGGGGGGCCGTCTATCCCGGTCCCCGAACACGCGGGCAACCACGTCCGCACGGAAGCGCCTCACACTCAGTCCTCGGCCCTGGACGCATCCAGAGGCCGCTGGTTCCTATGGCACTGATGCCCGGGGTTTTAAGGGTTTTTGCGTCAATTTGTTGACATTTTCATTGGCTGAGCAATGGGAGCCTCCGGAGAGACCGGAAGTGAGAATGCCAGGTCCTCGGGGCGGCGGGACGCCTTTCCTCCGCCGACACTGGACTCG
>NW_005353666.1:311855-329787 GCF_000412655.1 Myotis brandtii | reverse complement strand
CTGTCCGCGCAGCAGCGTCAGGCCCGGAGCCACGACGGCCCCGGGGCAGGACGAACAGCAGCTCCGAGGGCTGCAGGCGCTTCCTCCTGCCCGTCCGACGGGACCCGCAGAGGCCACTGGACGTTCGGATTCCGGCCGGGCCTCCTCGCCTCGGCCCGTCATCTCACCTCTTCCTCGTCTAAAGGGGAGAAGCCTTAACCTCAGGCCATTGAAGGTCATCGCGCTGGGCTCCCGAGCACGGGACCGGGAGGCCCTCAAGGGGTCAAGGACCCGGAGCCGCTGTATTGGGATGGAATCAATCCAGCCTCTCGGGCTTCACTCGGCCGCTTCCGGGCCTTCAATGTAAAAACACGAACCTCGAGCGCTTTCGCGGGGCATTCAGCCGGGATCCAACGACCAGGGTGTCGGAAGCCGCACACCCTCCACGTTAGAATGTGTGTGACTTGCTCGGGGACCACAGAGAATGTGCCTGGCGTTAGGGTTCAATGTGGCTCCCCTTTCATTCATTATTTTGGCTTGCACTCAGCAGAAGGAAGTTTGGAAACAGAAAACAACGCAAACGGTCTGCTTCCACTTCCCAGTGGCATCATCAGATCCGGCATCACCAGCAACTTCAGACTCACAAACTGCAACTAGTTCAGACTTGGCTTTCTCGGTCAGACCAGCTCGTTTCCCCATCGAGATCCTGACAGTCGGTGCCAATTCAACACCGACAGGAACCCCCAGTGTGGGGCGAAGAAGGGAACTGAATTCAGTGCCAACAGCCCGGTTATGACCTGCAGGGCGTGGCCCCGCTCAACAGCGTGTCCGCTCCATCACCAAACGGCACAGTGTGACGCGGCGCCGGCTCTGCGATGGGGTCTGTGGTCTCACCTCCGCTGTTTCATCTCCACACAGAACAGCCGTCCACCCCAGGGGAGCTTCCTTCTGTAAACTAGTCTCTGCCCCTGGCCCCTCATTGGTCTGTCCTCATGCAAATGACTGCTCCAAATCCGAAGTTTGATTGGTCCAAAAGGCATTGTCCTGATTGGTCAGAATAAAGTTGCTTTGTGAAGATGCTGACGGGGGAGGGCAGAGATGTAGATGGGGAGCTCCGATTGGATGAGGAGAGCCTCAGTCCTATTGGTTGAAGTAGGAACTTCTTCCTAAGGGCCAGCTCAGGCGCAGGCCACCGTGCAGGCAGCAGTTCCGTGCAGGTTTCTCTCTGATGCCTGGCTTGCAGGAGAATTGCCTGTACAGAAAAGGCTGCTAAACTCTTGTGGGTTTTTTTTTTTAATTTGAGCCCAGTTAGCCACCAGGAGTCCTTCTTAATAGGTGTCTTCTCAGCATCCACAAACCCAGTGAAGAAAATAGACCTAAATCCGCCAAGAAGCAACAAAATCTTTTCCCCAAATTCTCTTAAATGATCAAAGCCCTCAGATCCTCTGGATAGAGTTTAATATATATACTAGTATAGAGAGAGGGAGAGAGAGTGTTTGATGTTATGTCTATAAATACTTTTATATATTCAGGTTTTTGGTTCTACTCTTCTCCCTTGGGAAATGCCTCTAGTCAAATACACATTTAAAACTCTTCATTCCAAGTCAACAAACACTGATTCAGCCTTTCAAGGCAGAATGTTAAGGAGTCACTATGTAGATTACAATCCCAGCCCATAGGTATTTTCAATGCTGAAAGAATATTAATATACAATTATACGTAAAGGCAGTTTAGGTGGAAGAAAATTTACTTACAACTAGAATTAAGATGTTTAAGGTTGATATGGAATTTGAAAAGTAAAAGATTAGTAGGACAGCTACAGATAAAGGTACTACTAGAAGCGGAAATAAGGTTTCAAGCCCAAAAAGACTTAGAAGTGGGAAAACAGGAGGCATATTCAGGTACATCAATCATTCCAGTTTGGCTTGAGAATAGGATAAATGACGGAAGCTTCTAGGAGTTAGGGATAAGCTACACAGAGAGGCAGTATAGTGTGAAGTTAAGATTTTAGTTTGAAAACCAGCGTGCCACTCACTAGTTGTGCGACCTGGGTAAGTTATTTAACTCAGGCCCTCCATTTCCTCACTTGTAGGATTGGAATAATAATGCCCATTCAATGACTCCACAAATATTTTATGGAAATCAACTATGAACTAAGGACTATGTTAGGTGACAGGAATATACTGCCTTACTATTTATTAAGTTAGACCTGAATTGGGCACTAACAATACAGTGTTGAAGTGAAAAGGCCACACAACTATGAGCCCACTTACCATAGACAATGCAGACACAGGTGAGGAGAAGGCCCAAGACCAGAGGCCAGAGATACTCATGGAGATAGAGGAGAAGGAGGGGAACTAAGTGTCAAGCACTGTCGTGTTTCAGAAAGAGGGTCTGGCCAACTACGTCAGCTGAGAAGGTGAGTTAGATGAGGACAGATAAGTGTCCATTTTATTCAGCATTTGAGGGCAATTAGCAATCTTAATTGTTTCTGGATGTTTCCATGTAGTAGCAGTTTTAGAAGCTAGGTTGAAGTCAAGAAGAAATAGGCTGCTAGGAATTGGATCCAAATAGGGACAGAAGCTTGATTGGAAAGAGCAATAAAGAAAGAGGTCGGCTGGGTGGCTGTTTTGAAGATAGGAGAATCTAGAGCCCGTTTGCATGCTGCCAAGAATGACTCCGCACGAGGGTGAGAAATCGTGATGCTGGAAAAGAGGTGATGGCTGCTGGAAGGCAGCCCTTGAGAAGGCCAGAAGGCAAGCAGCCTCTGATGGGAGGAAGCACAACCCATCCTTGTAACAGGCGGAAAGCAAGGGGCTGCAGGTGAAGAGCTGAGCGAAGATGTGCAGTGGCCTTGACCGACAGACTGACAGACTGAAAACAGGACCCTGACGCCATCTGCTGCTTAACAGTGGCATGTGGACTGAGGAGCTAGCTGGAGTTTGTTCTTTCCGAAACTACTCACAGCCAATATCCTGTGGCAGCTGAAATCTGAACCGAGTTGTTCGGGGACGGCTGACACTGGGCCAATACTATGGTAACTAGAATGTGTACACATCACAACTGTGCACAGCGAGGACGGCCTGGATGATTACCTGCACGGATTCTGACGTCACAAAGGATGGCAGGAGCTGAGTGGAGAGGAAGCTTGTGATCGGAGCTCAAGTCTTCAGCGATGAGAAGGAACGAGCCAGGACTGCAGGCTGCTGTGACCCAGAGGTAGAGCACTGTACGTCCAGACAGCAGACATGTCCAGGAGCTGGGGCTGCCTACCCTGCCTCTTGGCTCTGAGGCAACAGGATCTGAGAGAAAAAACAGCTTTCACTTGAGACACTGCAGTGGGACTCTCCTCAGGGAACTGTCCAGAAAGCAACTCAAAATACATCTGCTGGCGTGGGAATAGGGAGGAGTTCTATAAGGAGCCTGAGACGCAGTGAGTCAGGTTAGGGATGTTTCATAGTGACTAATTTTGAGTCACTTCAAAAATACAGAATCTATAGAATTTAACAAGTAAATATATATGGGCTTGGGAGAAGGGCAAGAGAAAGAGCAGAGCTAAAGTAACTCTGTCATGTTAAACTGAATGGTAATAGGTAACATAGGACTTAGTATGCTCCAGGGCAATGCTAAGTGCTGAGCACAAGTTCTTGATGGTATATTACCTACAATTCACATACAGCACTACCCTTAGGAACAAGGGTAATTCTCATTTTACATACAATTATAGCTACAGGGCGGTCAACTCAAATACCAGGCAGTATATTTTACAACTAATTGATCCTGACAAGTTCATCAGGAAGGTGCATTGCTGAACATGGACTATGTCATGGGTTTGTTATTTCCAGTTTTCTCTGTGGCGAGTTAGCAGCCGAGAGCTCCAGTTCTGCAGATTCCTTGGGCTACAGCGGTCATGTCTAAGCTGTGTGGTACGGAACTGTGAGTCCTGGACGATCCCAGTCATTGTAATACATACGTAAAAAGAAAGCCCCTCTGCTGTTTTGTCTTCCTGTTTATAGATTCCTCAACTAATGGGTCTTTTTACTGTCCTTTAAGTCTGACATGGTGTTTCAAGTTCTGATAACAGGCATACTCCCTTTTAGTGCACTTTGCTTTACTGTGCTTTGTAGATAACTGTGGTTTCATCAATATCAATGCAAGACCTACCAGCAAATTATTACAACTTGCTGAAGGCTCAGATCATGGTCAGCATCTTTTTAGCAATAAAGTATTATTTAAGTAAGTACATTGGTGTTTTTTTTAAACATAATATTATTGCACACTTAATAGACTACAGTATAGTGTAAATATAACTTTTATGTGCACTGGGAAATAAAAAATTCACATGACTCGCTTTATTGCGGTATCTGCTTTATTGCGGTGGTCAGGAACCAAACCTGCAGTATCTCCAAGGTCTGCCTGTGCAGTCATGTGGTGCTTAAGGACCGGGGTTTTGTTCTGAGAAATGGGTCACTCGGCGATTTTACTGTTGTACACACACCAATGTGCAGATGGCATGGCCTACTGCACACCTGGGCTACGTGCAACAGCCTGCTGCTCCTGGCTACAAGCCTGTGCAGCATGTCCCTGCACTGGATGCTGTGGGCAGCTGAGATGTGCAGCACGGCAATGTTGCAATTGCTACCATGTCACTGGGTGACAGGAAGTGTTTGGCTCCATTATAATCTTACTAGAGGCCTGGTGCACAAATTTGTGCAAGGGTGGGGTCTGCCTGGCCCGCCCCAATCGGGGCTGATTGGGCCAGTGGGGGGTGGGGGAGGGTGTGGGCGGTTGGTGGGCCGGCCCCGTCCCCAGGTCAAACTCCTGGTTGAACTCCCGGTCAAGGGAACAATTTGCATATTAGCCTTTTATTATATAGGATAGGACAGCCATCACAGCATCGTGATGCGGCATGTGACTATATAACTATGAAATTGCATGAACTGTCTCAGACATGATCAGTTGCCTCCCCCGAGCCCATCCCTTATTTCCTTGCTCCAAGAGCTCCAATGTTCAGTTATAGCCTCTCTTTTCACATGGCCATGGGCATCAGGGAAGATGGGCTCCAGCCTCAGCCCCAGGTAGTGAGTTGTGTCATCTAGTTATGGGAACCTGATTACATTCTATCAGCTCAAACAAATGCACATAGAAGTCTGCAGGGAGAGTACAAAGACCGACAGAACATGGATCCTGATCAAATGCCTGGGAAATATAAGTTTCCTCTTGTTTAAAAAAACAATTATATTAGCCCAGACAGTGTGGCTCAGTGGTTGAGCACTGACCCAGGAATCAGGCGGTCACTGGTTTGAATCCCAGTCAGGGAATATGCCCAGGGTTGTGGGCTCCATCCCCAGGAGGAGGCATGCAGGAGGCATGCAGGTGATCAATGATGTTTCTGTCTCATCGATGTTTCTATCTCTTTATCCCTCTCCCCTCCTCTCTCTCTCTAAAATCAATAAAAACGTATTTTTTAAAAACACAGTTATATTAGGTTTTTGGTTCTGGCATCTAAAAAGAGCCTAACCCAATTACATACAATTATAGCTACAAGGCAGTCAACTCAAATACCCTATGCCTGGCTAGCTCTGCCTCTCCTGACTAACAAAGAGAAAGACCACACATTTGTAAGCATTCTGATTGGAGAAGGAGTCATTCGTTAGGGAAGTATGAAATATATCAACATTTTTCTTTAAAACTTGGTAATTCCCTTCAAAAGAATGCATATAGTGCATTAAAATACCATTCAAAATACATCTGCCTTTAGAAGGTTTCCAAAATTTACCTTAACATTTTCTTAATTTGATACTTTACAAGGTTGTGTCATAATTTCCTATAGTCAATTTTAATTTTCTTAAATCTAAGAAGAATAATATTCCCATATTATAATCTACTATAAGCATTCATATGTTCCTATATTTTATATTTTGAGGTAATAGTGTTAATAAATATGGTAAGTACAAGTATGAAGTTAAGAAAAATCCAGCTTTTACTTGTTTGTTGTTAATGCAATTAAATGCTCCAATTGGAGATAAAAATATGGCTAATCAATACTACTGAGGTTTACAAATCTATAAACTTCATGTATGTGAGGAGTTGAGAGGTAAACATTGTTCAGGACATGTGACAAGTTATTCACAGTAAAGAGCATATACCAAGGCCAATGCCACGTAAGTTTCTGTTTCATGTTTAGCTGCAACCCAGCTGTCCCATGCAACATCCCAGATCCATCGGCTGGCAACCTGGAGACATTTTAAAAAATTAACTTTAGATTGAACATGTTAAGTAATTTTAAAACCTACACAAGCTTGATTTCTTTAAAGACACGTCGGTTTGCTAGAGAGTTACACATTTAACACACACTTTGTCCCTTTCTGGGGAGACTGACAGTGAAGCCTCCCGGGCCCCACTTCTCTCACCACAGCTGTCCTCTAAAGCAGACACCCGTCCTAGCAGGATGTCCGGGAAGGACCAGGAGGCCCTCTGTGGTTTGGGTCTAGTACAGCAGTTCTCAACCTGTGGGTCGCGACCCCTTTGGGGGTCAAACGACCCTTTCACAGGGGTCGCCTAAGACCATCAGAAAACACATATATAATTACATATTGTTTACAGTAGCAAAATTACAGTTATGAAGTAGCAACGAAAATAATTTTATGGTTGGGGTCACCACAACGTGAGGAACTGTATTAAAGGGTCGCGGCATTAGGAAGGTTGAGAACCACCGCTCTAGTAGCTCAGTGTACGGTGCTACTCTGCTGTGTTGTAATCCATCTTGAAGAATTAACCTTCCCGCCCTTAAGAGATTTTCAACTGAAAATTTGTTAGGACCTTGTCTCAAAATGAAGAAACGGCACTGATTATACACGTGGCTGTGAGAGAAATGCTAACTCCGGTGCTTTGCTTACAAAGCCACGTGTGGTCTGATACAGCCTAATTTTCTGCAGTGCCTCTAAAATGGCCACAGATCCTTTGTGGCTTCTCCCATCAAGAGGTTGAGTCTATTTCCCCTTGTATATCAGTTGTCATTGGGACTCGCTTTGAGCAAAAGAATGTGACATTGTGCAACTTCCAGCCAGGCCTTAAGAGGTCTTCTGCTCTCGCCTTCTAGGAACGTTGTGAGGAGACCCCCACGAATAGGAGCCCATCAGCCCACTGGAGGAGGATGGCTCTCGTGCAGGAGAACCAGGTGCCCCAGCCAACAGCCAGCACCGACCATCAGACACGTGGCTGAGGCCAACTTGGACCTCCAGGCCCAGTGGAGTGACCAGGTGGCTCAGGCACCTCAGTGAGTCAGCAGAAAAAACAAGCGGCCCATCCAGGCTGAGTTGACCTACAGAGTGATGAGCACACAGACCATGTTGTTGCCAGCTGCTGCGTGCTGGGGTGGTGTGTGGTGCTCCCTGAACATCCCACAGCCACAGAGGATTCCGGAAGCACACGGAGTGCAGCCTGGCGTGGCATCTCTGCTCGCCACGTTTTCTCTGCCTGCAGTTCTCCCTGACCTTTGGCACAGCTGGCTTCTTCCTGTCACTAAGGCATCAGGGGCCTTCCCTGTCTCCAGACAATCCCACTGAGTCACTGTCACTCTAGCGCACCTCCCGCCTTAATTTTCTTCACTGAGCACTGAAGACCATCTACCGCGGTTCTCAACCTGTGGGTCGCAACCCCTTTGGCGGTCGAACGACCCTTTCACAGGGGTCGCCTAAGACCATCCTGCATAGCAGATATTTACATGACGATTCATAACAGTAGCAACATTACAGTTATGAAGTAGCAACGAAAATAATTTTATGGTTGGGTCACAACATGAGGAACTGTATTTAAAGGGCCAGAAGGTTGAGAACCACTGGCCTAGTGGGATTGCATTTTTATCTATATATATAAAAGTCTAAGCGAACGAATGACTGAACAACCAAACGACTGGTCCACCAGTTGCTATGAGGCACACTGACCTCCAGGGAACAGATGCTCAATGCACAGGATCAGGCTCCCTCCTGTCTGGATTGGGCCTGTGGGGATTGGGCAGAAACCAGCTATTCGAAATCCCCTGAGGGGTCCCAGATTGTGAGAGGGTGCAGGCCAGGCTGAGGGAGCACACCAGTGCACGAATCCGTGCACCTGGCCTCTAGTTTGTAAATAATGATAATCTTGCTGTTTATTGAGGACTCTGTGCTGGAGAAAATATTAAGGATTTGAATGCAATTAATCTCACTTAGTCCTCACAATTACTCCAGCAATTAGACTTTATTATCCTGATTTATAGGTAAAAAAAACTATGCCCAGGCCACAGCAGTGAATGTTTCTGCCAGGATTCATATCCAACCCAATCCGACTCCCAAACCTAGGCTGTTACACTATCTGCATTATTTTTTTTCTCAAACTCTAAGCTGTGTTGCTTTATTTTCTTGACTAGAGTAAAAAGTAGTCAAGAATCAGTCATTTCTTATAATTCTCTAATTTCTTCAGTATCTAACACCCATTAATGCCTAAAATAAATTTACTGGTTAGTAAATGACATTAATTGTCAAAATAGGATGATTAAGAAACAGGCTATCTATACAATTTAATAGGTTATCAATAGAAAATTGTCATTTCTAAGTGCTTTTCAAATAATTACAGTGAAAGAACATAAATTTAACACAATTATTCTTTCATTCCCAGGCACCCCGGGCCTGACATGCCCTGGAGCCATCGCAGGGCTGAGTGAGAGGCACCCAGTCACTACAGAGGACAGACCTCGTAGTTCTAACTGATAAAGGGGTACTTACATTTATTGCCTGGCCAGTCTTTTGAATAAATAATACCTTTATAATCAATTTATAACGGTGGTACCCAAAGTCTTTGACTGCTGACAATATGACGTCTGCTAATTCAAGCGACAAGTGAGAGAAGAGTTTATCATCATATTTGACATCTTTAAGAGTTTCCTTTAAAAAATTAAAAAGTATACCTTAATTTTCAAACTAAATATTTTCTAAATAAAAATTCAAGTAAAAAACATGTCTAAATAATACATATAACTTTTAAACCAAATATTAAATGCATGTCATGCTTACCAATTTATTTCAATCACAATTTTGAAGAAAACTTATTTTGGTTTTTTGATTCTGTTCCATTACTCTTGGTTGAGCTGTAGGTTTCCCTGCGTTAGATTACTGTTATCAGACAATTGGGGAGACACAGGGGGGTTGAAGGAAAGCTGCTGGGAATTCTTTGGTAGGGAAACCAACTTCTTAAAGTGCACATCCTCGCGAAAGCTCTGATTTGGGATTCCCTGAAGCAGGGCGACCTGGTCCAGAGCTGCACCGGGCCCTTCCTGTCTCCCTCTTCCTCATCTCCTCTGGTGAAAGCCCACTTCTTCCCAGCCTCTCCCTATGCTTCCCACTCGGTGGATTTTTTCCCGTGGCCAAGGAAGTCAGGTTTCTCACCCTGCTTGTTAGTGAATAGCGTCCAGCGGTGGGGGAGGGGGGCAGGTGTGGGCCCTGGAGCCCTACACTTCCCTCCCAGCCATCAGCAGGCCTGGACCACCTCCGGAGCAGACAGCATATGCCTCTGACTGGCTGACTGGGACCAAAGATACATTAACCAATGTTCTGGGCTCTGAGTGACAACAAATGGACTCCTAGCTAAACATACAGGCATGCACTAGTAAAGCCAAAGAACTAGCTCTTTTTGTTTGTTTTGGTTCCCTTCTAGAATGCTCTGGGTCTAAAATGGGGTTTAAAAGCATTGATTTCCCTCAGGTACTTGGCTGTGGCTGTACCTTTTGGACACTTAGCAACAACCACTCCCTTTTCTGAACCTCCCTAACATATCCCAGGTTTTCTCTACCTAAGGGCTCTCTTTTAAATAAATAAGCACTCCCAATAGAAAAATACCCACAAGCTCCATCAATATATACTATTTCTGTGTCTAGAACTACATTCAGTGTTCCCTGAACTCCAGGGAAATCCCTGACCTCTTCATGACCCCAGCCATTCACCTACATCCCCAATAAGCTGTTCTAGGCCCCATCAAGCCCAATGAAACTCTATAAATTATCAAATTAAATATGATTTGAAATCCTACTATATTCAATAAATGTGAACTCAGTCTACGTGGTAGAACTGAGTGAGAGACACACCACAATGTATACTCTCACATCACAAATGCTTGCTATTAGTGTTTAGATCAGTAAAGAAGGTAATCACTAGTTATTTTATTGTAGTAAAATTGAGTTGAATTGCTTTATTTCCTGAAGCCATGAGCCATTATATCTTCATCAAATATCATCTGATAATTATTAGTTCCGTTTAGAGATGTATCTATACAGTGAAGAGAAATTGGAGAGTCACCTAACTATTCTTCTTTATTAATAAAAGCTAATTCATTTAAAAATTAAAGTTATTAATCATTTCTACAAACCAAATTAAACCTATGCTTTGTTCCAACTAGGCAGCTCATATCAGTTGTTACTGAAGAAATGCATTTTGTAAATTGGA
Organism: Myotis brandtii; assembly: GCF_000412655.1. NCBI lineage: Eukaryota > Metazoa > Chordata > Mammalia > Chiroptera > Vespertilionidae > Myotis > Myotis brandtii. The sequence goes on along the minus strand of NW_005353666.1, from coordinate 319,333 downwards.
GGGGGAGGTAATTTTAAAACAAGGAGTGGGGTGGGGTTGGCGGAATGCCACAAAGGGCATCTACTTATCAGGAAACTCCTGGTGCCTGGTGCCCAGAACTAGAGACCAAAGATGAAAAAGGGATTCAGAAAAGGTGGTGCCTCAAATGAATTTCCTATAATAAAAAGTGTTGTAATTTGGTCCTTTATCAAGAAAAGATGGTGAAGGGAATTCCTCCCATCTGAACAATGTAGCCTTCAGACACCAAAACTAGTAAAGTTAATACCGGTAAGTAATATTAGTATTATAGGGTTAGTTTTGTAAAATTGAGAAGCTTTTTTGAATGAGCCTGGGATCATGTGTTTGAGTTTCAAACAACTGTTTTTAATGAACTTTATATTCCAGTAAGTTTAAGGAAGAAAATAACGGATGCCTAAGTTGGAGATGGTCTATACTTAAAAGATGTTTAGCATAGTCAGGAACCAATTTTTCACACAAATACACACATCCAATGTGTTCTTTTTCACTCATTCCTCCAATTATGGGCGAAACATGGAACCAGAGGGACAGTTTATGGATAATTAAGAGCTAAATGAAATAAAAGCATGTTCCCTTTAATCTAACTCACAGCATCAATGTGAAGATTATTGACTACAAACCCAAAGTACTTTCATATTTTCAGAGTTAAGTGCTATAAAAAAACAACAACAATCAGGGTAATTATACTGCCATAAATCTGAATATAGTTTACCAAATCCCGAAAACTTAGATCAGGGGTCCTCAAACTACAGCCCACGGGCCACGTGCAAATACAAATATTGTATTTGTTCCCATTTTGTTTTTTTACTTCAAAATAAGATATGTGCAGTGTGCATAGGAATTTGTTAATAGTTGTTTTTTTTAAACTATAGTCCGGCCCTCCAACAGTCTGAGGGACAGTGAACTGGCCCCCTGTTTAAAAAGTTTGAGGACCCCTGGCTTAGATATTATATCATACACATTTATCAACCTACCGTTAATATCTGCTGGACTTTAGCTTCTACTGAATGAGCTTGGAATTTTCTGAGTGGCTCCATTCTATATGTATTAGCAAACCTAAATTTTGCCATAGAGCTCTTCCATTCTTTACTTATCTCAGCAATGGAATCATCAAATGGAGGCTCTACATACAGAACATCATGAGATGATTCTTTCAGCCTTTCTTGTACAATCTGTGTATACTGAAAGAAAGAGGTGGGGAGAGGTATTGATTTACTTACTTATTACTAGAGGCCCACTGCACAAATCTGTGCAAGGGTGGGGTCCCTGGGGTGGCCTGCAGAGATCGGGCCCCAGCTCACGCCCCCAACCTCACAGACCCTGCTCCACCATCTCGCCACAGTCCCGCTCTCGTCAGGGCCCATTGGGGCCAGCAGCGCCTCCACTGCTGCCCGCTGCCAGCACTGCATCACCGATGCCCACCATGTTCCACGCTGCCCCCTGGTGGTCGGCGGTCATCATAGCGGGCAGTCGAATGACCACCCGAGGGGACAATCTGCATATTAGGCTTTTATTACATAGGAGGATAGGACTTATTTATAATTCTTTATTGTTGAAAGTATTACATGTCCCCTTTTCCCCCCAATTACCCCCTTCAGTGCCCTCCCCTTCATATGCATACAAGGTCTTTGATTACCTCCTACCCACCCACCCTCCCCCACCTTCCCTCTGAGATTCCGCACTGTTCCATGCTTCCATGTCTCTGGATCCACTCTGTTCATCAGTTAGTGCATCTATTGGTATGATCATGTGATTGTTGTCTTTCAATTTGTTTATGTGATGTATCACGTTTATTAATTTGTGAATATTATACCAGCCTTGCGTCCCTGGAATAAATCCTACTTGGTCATGATGTGTGATCTTTTTAATATACTGCTGGATGTGATTTGCTAATATTTTATTGAGGATTTTAGCATCTATGTTCATCAGGTATATTGGCCTATAATTCTATTTGTAGTGTCTTTATCTGGTTTTGGAATTAGGACTATGCTGACCTCATAAAGAGTTTGGAAGTATTCCTTCCTCTTGGATTTTTTGAAATAGTTTGAGAAGTATAGGTGTTAGTTCTTTGACTGTTTGGTAAAACTCCCCTGTGAAGCCATACAGACCTGAGCTTTGGTTTGCTAGGAGTTATTATTATTATTATTATTATTATTACTGCTATTTCATCAGTTATTATTAAAACATATACAGGTTTTCTGATTCCTCCTGATTCAGTTTTGGGAGACTGTATTTTTCTAGGAATTTGTCCATTTCATCCACATTGTCTAGCTTGTTGGCATACAGTTGTTCATAGTATTTTCTTACAATCCTTTGTATTTCTGTAGTGTCAGTGGTTACTTCTCCACTTCTGTTTCTGATTTTATTTTATTTGGGTCCTCTCTTTGTTTCTTGATGAGTCTGGCTAACTGTTTATCAATTTTGTTTATCCTTTCAAAGAACCAGCTTTTGGTTTCATTGATTTTATTGTTTTTTGTATGTTACTTATTTCTGCTCTAATCTTTATTCTTTCTTTCCTTCTACTTACTCTGGGCTTTTCTTGATCTCTTTCTAGTTCTTTAGGTTGTAGGGTTAAATAGTTTATTGCTGATTTTTCTTGTTTTTCTTGAGGTATGCTTGTAGTGCTATGAACTCCCCTCTCAGGACTGTTTTTGCTGTGTCCCAGAGATTTTGGGTTGTTGTGTTCATTTTCATTTGTTTCCATGAAATTTTTTTCTTTCTTTCTTGATCTCATTGGTAACCCATTCATTCTATATAATAAAAGGCTAATATGCAAATCGACCGAACAGTGAACAACTGGTTGCTATGGCATGCACTGACCACCAGGGGGCAGACGCTCAATGCAGGAGCTGCCCCTGGTGATCAGTGCGCTCCCACTGGGGGAGCGCTGCTCAGCTAGAAGCCCTGAGCTGGGCTCATGGCTGGCAAGTGCAGCGGTGGTAATGAGAGCCTCTCCCACCTCCGTGGCATTGCTGAGAGGCCCTCGGGGGATGTCCAACTGCTGGCTTAGGCCCACTCCCCATCAGTCAGACATCCCTCGAGGGCTCCCAAACTGCGAGAGGGCGCAGGCCGTGCTGAGGGACCCCCGGAGTGCACGAATTTCATGCACCAGGCCTCTAGTTGTTTAATAACATGCTATTTAGTATCCATGTGTGTTAATGTTTTGGGGTGTTTTTACTGTAGTTGATTTTGAATTTCATTTCACTGTGATCTGAGAAGATGCTTGATATGATTTCAATCTTCTTGAACTTGTAGAGACTTGTTTTGTGTCCTAACATGTGGTCTATCTTTGTGATTGATCCATATGCACTTGAGAAGAATGTATAGTCTGCTGCATTGGGGTGAAATGTTCTATAAATGTCAATTAAATCCATTTGATCCAGTGTGTCCTTTAGAGTCACTGTTTCCTTGTTAAGTTTTTGTCTGGAATATCTATCCAGTGAAGTCAGTGGAGTGTTAAGGTCTCCTACTACGACTGTATTGTCAATCTCTCTATTAAAGTCCTCTAGAAGCTTTTTTATATATATTTAGGTGCTCCTGTATTGGGTACATATATGTTTACCAGGGTTAATTCTGTTACTTTTATTTATCTTTGCATAAATAATACAACTTAGGTAGCACTTTCATAAGTGAAGTTGAAAGATAACAAAAGTGTACTGATTTAGTATATACATCATTCCATATTTTTGACATTCAACATTTATTCTGTAACAGTCAATACTGTTTAAGGATATATTTATTTGGTACCTAATATGGTCCAGATAAATGCTCTAGGCCAGTGGTTCTCAACCTTCTGGCCCTTTAAATACAGTTCCTCATGTTGTGACCCAACCATAAAATTATTTTCGTTGCTACTTCATAACTATAATGTTGCTACTGTTATGAATCATAATGTAAATATCTGATATGCAGGATGGTCTTAGGCGACCCCTGTGAAAGGGTCATTCGACCACCAAAGGGGTTGCGACCCACAGGTTGAGAACCACTGCTCTAGGCACTGAACTACAGTGGTAAACTTCATTATAACAGTCAGGCATTAATTACTGTACTTGTATTAACTCCCAATCAAGGACTCTGCATCATGGAGTTATTAATCTAGCCTGAGAGATAATAAAAAAGTATACAGAGCCCTAACTGGTTTGGTTCAGTGGATAGGGTGTCGGCCTATGGACTGAAAGGTCCCAGGTTTGATTCTGGTCAAGGGAATGTACCTTGGTTGCATACACATCCCCAATAGGAGGTGTGCAGGAAGCAGCTGTTCGATGTTTCTCTCTCATCGATGTTTCTAATTTTCTATCCCTCTTCTCTTCCTCTCTATAAAAAAATCAATAAAATATATACTTTTAAAAAGTATAGAGAGATCTTGTAACATAGAAACCCACACCTGAAACTTGTGTTTATGTTGACCAATGTCACCCCAATAAATTTAATAAAGAATAAGTATACAGGGAAATGAATAAGCTAAATAGTGGTGATTGCTATAAAAATAAAATAGCATGATGATAGAAACTGGTAGTGAGGGACTAATTTAGCCTGAATGATCAGAGAATGCCTCTCAGAGGTAAGGTCTGAGAGGAACTCTAAAAGGAACAGGAAATAGGAAGGGCAAAGACCTCAAAGCAAAAACTTAATGTGCTGTAAGACATGAAGTCAGTGTGTCTGAAGTGTGTGCAGTATGACAAACGTGAGACTAGAAAGGCAACCAAAAAGTAGACCATGTAGGATTGACTAGGGCATGGTGAGGAGTTTGGATTTTATTCTCGGAACAATGGGAAGCCATTGGAAGGATTAAGCTGGTGAGTGATATGTCATAAATTAGTTTTAAAAGATCATTCTGGCCACTGTGTGGTGGATAGATGAAAGGGAGATCAGGGCCTGAAGGAAATAACTTTATAGGTTATGATACTTTTTATAAATAATGTTAACTATAAGTAACTTCATAACTTTATAATAGTGTTTCTAACCAGAAACATGGTTTACTTCTGCATTATATAAGAGTTTTTACTTCCAAGTAATTATGTTACACAAATCTCTTTTCAATTTATTCTTTTGATGCTCATTTAAAGTGATTTAAAAACACATTTTATGTTTTTAGGAGTTGTTTTGATATGGAACTACTGTTGTAGTTCAAGATGCTAACAGGGTTGGTTTCTCCTGACACCCCTCTCTTGCAGATGGATACCCTCCCTCTTGCTGCCTCTTTATAGTAAACCATCCTGCTGTGCATGCTGGCCCTGGTGTATCTGTGTTCTAATATGTTCTTCTTATAAGGACACAAGGCAGAAGAGATTAGGGCACAACCCTAAGAGACTCATTTTAACCTATTTACCTCATTGCAGACCCTGTCTCCACATGCACATACACTCACTTTGTGAGGTATTGCAGGTTAGGTTTCAACAGACAAAACTAGGGGCACACAATCCAGCTCATAGGGTCTTTCAAGTAATTTGTGCATTTCATCCAAGTTCATAAATGTATGACCATAGTTATTTCTAGTATTTCCTTCTGATCCTCTTAATATTTATTGGGTCTGTAGTGACTCCCCCTTTCCATTCCTCATATTAACAATTTGTCTTTATTTTTTTCCCCCTGATTAGTCTGGCTTGGGCAAGGGTTGACAAACTTCTTTTTTAAAAATATTTTAGGCATTGTGGGCTAAATATGGTCTTTGTCAATTTTCCTCCTGATTTTTGGATGGAATGCTCTGGATATAAATGTTAAGTCCATCTAACATAACATTTAAGGCTGTGTCCTTATTGATACTCTGTCTTGATCATCTATCTAATGATATTAAGTACAGGTATTATTTCCTCCATCCTTTTAAAATAACTGTATACAAATACAAACAACATTCTTAGCTTATAAGCTGTACTGAAACAAGCTGTTGGCAAAATTTGACCCACAGGTTGTGTTTGCCAACCTCTAGGCTTGAAGTTTAACTATTCTTTCAGAGACAGACACGTGAGGCACTTCGCTATGCCATCCTCATTTTGAATTAATCTTAACCACTTTCCTGAAGTATTCCAGGAATAGTTATCTATTTAACCTAGTTTTGGTCTCACCTTCACATTAAGGAAAGTGACTGACAGTAACACCAAAACTCTATCCAGTGGGGGATTAGTTAATTCTACAAATAAAAGTTGAGGTGCTACACAAGGGGGGAGAAATGGATTCAGAACGGATTTAAAAAATGTTTACGTTGATTAAATTGTAGTTCTAATATTTCCTATGCTTAGAGCATAGGAATTATCAGCTACCTACAAGTTATAAATGACTCGTTGATATACTCATTGTCTTCAGGTATATTTTGTGAGCATTTGTGGAATCCTCTCTTAGTCTCTTCCCAATTATGGGTCTATTCAAATTTCCTACCTCTAGAAGCTAGATTTTAATGACAGCTACGATCAATCACACCCACATCAAATAACTAAAAACTGCCTTTGTCCATGTCCCCTATTTCCATATTTTGGCCCGTACACCCCGTGTACCTGTGCACCTCCTCGCTTTGCATTCAGGCTTACTCATTTCTCAAGACCAATCCCGGTATTTAGTAGGCAGTAAATTTATAAAAGGCACCTCTGTCTGCCTCCAAATACAGAAACCTTTACTAGCAGGTGACCCGCTATTCAGACTCACTGCCAGGCAATAAAGCAGAGTTTCTGGGAGCAGGAAACGTAAAGTACAAGGTAAAGTTCCTGGCCTTGCTCCGCTGTTCTCCTTCGTTGTGTGAACTTGGCCTATTATTCTTCCTTCAGTTTTCCTTTCCTCTGCAAAACGTGGACACCAGAGAGCTGTCATTGAGCTTGAACCGTTACCCTGACTTTCTTTTTGAGGATTGTCTTTTTGTTTGAAATATATTAGGATTTCAAAATCAGGTTTGGCAGGTTCTCTCTCCCTCATTCGATCCTGACGCCCACAAAGTAGGTGTGAAAAGGAACCAGGAAAAGACAAGCGGGCTCAGCCGTTCCCAGCCTCGGCTCCGTCCTGGCAGCTTGGGAACACGTCTCTGTTCAAGTGTCAAAGGCGGGGGAGTCCTGATTGCAATACTCGTTTCCGGACTCCGGTCACACGGAACCCTGGAGTGATGTCGCCAGGAAAACTGACCATTTCCCCTCCGTAGACGGTGACTGAATGGGCTGCTATCTCCAACTGCACGTCTTTGCTCCGGTATGTTCTTCAGACACCGAGTCTGCCGCTGTTTTTAAAACCAAAACCACCCACTTGTTCTGCTGGGTATATCGGATATTCTCCTTTTTGAAAGCACGGCGCGCTCACGTGTGGCCAACACACCGCCTCGGGCTTGCAGGACGCGCTAGGGGCAGCACGGAACCGGAACCGGAACCGGAACCGTCCTCGGCAGTTGAGGGAAGGCGGTGGGAAAGGATCCAGCCGTGGGCAAATTACGGCCCGCGGGCCGGATCCGGCCCGTTTGAAATGAATAAAACTAAAAAAAAAAAAAA
>NW_005353666.1:311076-311534 GCF_000412655.1 Myotis brandtii | reverse complement strand
AATAAAACTAAAAAAAAAAAAAGACCGTACCCTTTTATGTAATGATGTTTACTTTGAATTTATATTAGTTCACACAAACACTCCATCCATGCTTTTGTTCCGGCCTCCGGTCCAGTTTAAGAACCCATTGTGGCCCTCGAGTCAAAAAGTTTGCCCACCCGAATCATTAAGCGAAGCCCTTGTATGCACTTGGCACCGCCATGGACTCGGGAAGCGGCGGGGAAGGCGGGGCGGGCTGAGGGGCCGAGGGGGCGGAGGGGCGTCTGTAATCCCTTCAACAATGAAGGTGGAAACCCCTAAAACTGTGTGTCTCTGTCCGGAACACCAACACTCGGGGGGCTGGGGGAACACCCAGACCTGGGGGGACGGGCCGCTCTCCCCGAGCCCTGCCGGCACTCACGGCCTCCTTCTCGAACATGCTGGGCCTTCTCTCCTTTCGGGACCCCCCCGGCGGGGAC